>NC_077227.1:457326165-457569803 GCF_027887165.1 Monodelphis domestica
TCTCTCTCTCTCTCTCTCTCTCTCTCTCTCTCTCTCTCTCTCTCTCTCTCTCTCTCTCTCTCTCTCTCCCCCTTTTGCCTTAGAATGAATACTCTGTATTGTATGGCAAAAAAGCAGTAGGCCTAAGCAGTGAGAGTTAAGTGACTTGCCCAGGTTCACCCAGCTAGGAAGTGTCAGAGGTCACATTTGAACTCAGGATCTCCCATCTCTAGGCCTTCTCAATCCACAGAGCTGCCTTTTAGGGTAGTTTGAAGGCCTAATAAAAGGATTCCCAGAGGCTATTTTTGAGTTCAGGATTGTATGTTCTAAGAATCTAGGATTCTGTGTAAAATTCTATGAGATAGGGATACAATATCCCAAACTTCTATTACTTTATGATAGTGTTGGATAAAAAAACTCAGTAATGGGTCAGAAGCCCATTCTGGGAGACCTTCAGTGTGTGAGAGAAGATGGAGAGAGAATACCTGTCTCCACTGTGAATATCAGCGTCTCCTCACTCTCCAGGGCCCTGCTGAATTTGAGGCTGAGGTTGAATCTCTGTCCCCTCCTCACCACCAACTCTGAGCCTGGGTACTCATCAGTGTGGTGCATTTGCGTGTTCTTCTCTTGTTGCCAGTCCACTTCAGTTATTCTGATTGCTTGGGGATCCAGAGGCAGGGGAGGAAAGGATGGAAAGAAGGAGAGCAAAGAAATAAATATAAACCTTTAGGAAATCCCCTTCTTTTCCTCCCTCATCCCTCACTGTCTTTCATTTAATAAATTGTAGTAAAGCAATGCAACCCAAATTAGAAGGAAAGCAACAAACTGGGAAATAATTTTTATAACAAAACTCTCTGACGAAGGTTTAATTTCCCAAATATATAAGGAACTAAGTCAAATTTACAAAAAATCAAGCCATTTCCCTATCCACAAATGGTCAAGGGACATGAATAGGGCAGTTTTCACATAAAGAAATCAAAACTATCAATAAGCACATGAAAAAAGTGTTTTAAATCCCTCTTGATTAGAGAGAAATACAAATTAAAACAACTCTGAGGTACCACCTCACACCTAACAGATTGGCCATTATGACAGCAAAGGAAAGTGACAAATATTGGAGAGGCTGTGGCAAAATTGGGACACTAATACACTGCTGCTGAAGTTGGGAATTGGTCCAACCATTCTGGAGGGCAATTTGGAATTATGCCCAAACAGCTTTAAGGGAATGCATGCCTTTTGATCCAGCAACACCACTGCTGGATCTGTACCCCACAGAGATAATAAGGGAAAAGACTTGTACAAAAATATTTATAGGGGCCAGCTGGTTGGCTCAGTGGATTGAGAACCAGACCTAGGTCCTGGGTTCAAGTCTGGTATTAGACACTTTCCAACTGTATGACCCTCAGCAAGTTACTTGATCCCCCCCTCCCCCCCTTAGCCATTACCATTCTTCTGCCTTGGAACCAATACACAGTATTGATTTCAAGATGGAAGGTAAGGGTTTAAAAAAAAATTAGTCAAATGTAATGGATTTCTCTACTAGCAGCAATGCAATGATTCAGGACAATTCTGAGGGACTTATGGGAAAGTACGCTGTCCACATTCAAAGAAAGAACTGTGGGAGCAGAAATGCAGAAGAAAAACATATGATTGATCATGTGATTTGATGGGAATATTATTGGGGTTTGGGCATTAAAAGATCACTCTATTGCAAATATGAATACCATGGAAATAGGTTTTTGAACAATGATTTATGTATAACCCAGTGGAATTCTTGTCAGCTCTGGGAGGGAAGAGGAGTAGGAAAGAATATGAATCATGTACCATGGAAAATCTTCTAAATAAATAAATTAATTTTAAAAAATAATGAGTTGTAGTAGGGATGCTTGGAAAGGGTCACTTTCATTGCCATCCATAAACTATCGACTTCCCAGTGTCTTTAGGATAGACTCTAAACCCCTTAGCTTGGCATTTGAGGTTTTCCCTGGTGTGACCCACCTACATTTCCAGTCTTATCTCAATGAATACTGTGGTCAGTCTTCTCACTGTCCTCCAAGCCTAGCACTTCTCTGCCTCTGTGTCTTTTCTGTTGTCTTCCCTTCACTGTCTCTGCTCCTAAGCTATGGAAGATCTTAGCCAGGACATAAGGTAAAGAAGACTGCTGTAGGGGAGCCAAGAGCTGGAGTCTCATTTCTGGTACTTACTAGCTTTGTGCCCAGAGGCAAATCATTTGACCTCTCTGAGTCTCTGTTTTCCTCATCCATAAAATGAGGATAATAATCCTTGCATATATAGCTTACTTCACTGTGGTGGTACAAAAATAGAGCTTTATAAAACAGGAGTTAGAGAACATGAGTTTGCTATAATCATTTTTGTGATGAGTATCAGTCTATTTCAAGCCTTTTCTCTTCAAGACTTCTCTGATCATGTAGTCCATTATGATCTCTTCATCTTCTGAGCTACCAATTTCTGGCATGGGGTAGGGGGATGTTGAGGGTAGGACAAATCCACCCTGTGTAATCTCTAGTTCTGCTCTTGCTCTCATAAATCACAACACTTGTGTCTTGGAGATCTTTGGCAATAAAAGACAATAGGGCCATCATCATTGGACAAAAGGTCTCTATTGCACTACTAGAGAGGTGGGTGATTGTAGGGTGGTCCAGGCTTTTTGGAATGAAATAGGAGAATGGAAGAGGTCTGACAGTAGGTAAATGAGCCTCAAACCTAGCTCCTTGCCTGCATTCTGCCTATCTGAGTCATGCTCCATAAGACCTTTCCTCTCACTCATTGGTTCAGGATGATGATCTCAGACTCTGCTATAGCTCATACTGGCATGGGCATTGTACCCCCAAATTCAGGCAAACTGGGAAATTCCTTTGCTCCCTTCTGTCCTCGTGACTCCTAACCCAATAACATCTTGATAACTCCTATAAGACCCTGAGAGGATTATCCTCCTTGGATCTTCTTTAGATTTAAGATGGACAGAGAGATGCACCTTTGGGATGTACCTCAGACATCCATATGTCTCCTAAACTATGAGGGTCACCCCCTATGTCTCCAGGCAGACCTAGTCAGATGACCAAACCCTCCACTGAATGCCTGAGAATTTTTAAGCTAAATTTTGGAGTCTTGCATTCTTGCAAAAGGTACCCTTCCCAAACCCAGGGGTTCACCTCTGCACCCCACAACAATACCATGTTGATCTATACACACTGTAGTTTTCCCTCAAATTTGTTTTGTATAAAGCCTACACTTAACTGATAAATATCTTTTTTTTCAGTATTTATCAACTTTTTTTTCATTCTTAAAGAGAACCTGATCTGAGGAGTGTGGCTATGGCTTGTATTTGAACCAATGTCTCATATCCAATGTGTATCACTCTCATGGCTCTTTTGTTGCACAGACTTGAGGCTCTATTCTGGTTCTCTGTATGGACACCCTTTCCAGACAGACAGTGAGTTCCTTGAGGATAGGACTAGATCTCTCTCTTCTTTTTCTCTCCAGAGTAGGAGCTCAGAAATGTCTTACTGATTGCTCTGGTATTAATTAGATCTGCATTCCAAGGTCCTTTCCTTCCAGTTCTAGTGGTCTAGGTTCTGTGTTCTAAGGTCCTTTCTAGATCTCACAGTGTTCTAACATCCCTTCTTGGTTTCTTGGTCTGTCAGTGTTCTATGTTCTAGGATCCCTTCAACTTTTTATTTTATTATTATTATTAAAAAAACAAAACAAAACACCTTTACCTTCCATCTTAGAATCAATACTGTGTATTGGTTCCAAGGCAGAAGAGCAGTAAGGGCTAGGCAATGGGGGTTAAGTGACTTGCCCAGGTGACACAGCTAGGAAGGGTCTGAGGTCAGATTTGAAACCTCCCATCTCTAGGCTTGGCTCTCCATTCACTGAGCCATCCAGTTGCCCCCTCCTCCCTCATCCCTACCTAGCTGCCCCCTCCTTCCACTTTTTTTTTTTTAACCCTCACCTTCCATCTTGGAATCAATACTGTGTTTTGGTTCCAAGGCAGAAAAGTGGTAAGGGCTAGGCAAGGGGGATAAGTGACTTGCCCAGGGTCACCCAGCCCCCCCCCCCCACTTTTGAAAGTCAGTATTCTAGGTTCTAACTTTAGCTCTGACTAGTATGTTAGAATGCCCCTTCCAGGTCTCATGGTCATTCTGTGTTCTCTGCTTTTATAACATATATATATATATATAACATAAGCTTTTATGTTATATGCTCTAATATTATGCCTTCCAGGTCTGAGAGTATGTGTTCTATGTGCCCAGGTTCCTTGCACCTCGGACAAACTCTGTTTTTTGTTTTTCTAGTTTTCAAGTTCTGTAATTTTGAGAAACTAAATCTCAAAGTCCCCTAAAGCCAGCTGCATTAGGAATTCTGCCTTGGGCAAACTCCAATTTCTAGGCATTTTGCCCAGCCCCGGGGCCATGAAACAATCTGTGACTCGGGCTTCTCTCAGTCTATGAATCACTTCTGGAGGGTAATTGGCCGAGGAAGGTTAATTGGAGGGCAGCACAATAGGCTGCAAGCTCACCCAGATGCCCAGGGGCATAGTTCCTCCTCTCCGTCATCCTTCCGCCTCCGGGCTAGTCCGTCCCCTCACTCAGTTTAGATTGATAGGGTCAGGAGAGGGGACGATTACCGCGGTGGCGGAGGGAGAGAACGAGCATCTGCTTTTCTTCTGACCTGTTGCCTCCCAGGCCGTCCTGCGCCAGGCTGCCAAGCTCATCTTCAAAATGCTCAGCTCTGATCAGACCACTCTCTTCCCTCTTCACACACACACACAAAACCAACGGCTCTCCTTGGGTCAGTCCACTAGCATTTATTTACCAGGTCAACCAGCACCCCCTAGGCGCCCAGACCACGCTAAATAAAGCGGCTCCCCAGCGGATAAGGGGTAAACTCTTCATCTTGGCATGTTTAGATCCTCCGGAGTCTGATCCCAAGACGATTCTTTCAGTTTATCCCCTGACCCAGGCAGCTTGGCTAATCACAGCCCCCTTGTGCTATTTCCTCCTTCTCTGTGCTTTCCCCCCACCGGGAATGCCCTCCTCTCCCCCAGCACATGTATTAAAAGACAACAGTAGAATATGCACACCTTAGTGGTTCTACACCAGATATCTTTGGCATGAATGTTGTGGAAGACATTTTAGAACACATATATTAACATGGTAGTTTGAACTCGTCTTTGTTTGTCTGGATCCCATTCTGCATTTTTTTTGGCCCTCTTATTTGTATTTTTGTATTTTTTTAAACCCTTACCTTCCGTCTTGGAGTCAATACTGAGTATTGGTTCCAAGGCAGAAGAGTGGTAAGGGCTAGGCAATGGGGGTTAAGTGACTTGTCCAGGGTCACACAGCTGAGAAGTATCTGAGGCCAAATTTGAACACAGGACCTTCCATCTCTAGGCCTGGTTCTCAATCCACGGAGCAACCCAGCTCCCCCCTCTTACTTGTATTTTAAATGATTCATCAATGTTCTTTTCTTTCTTTTTTTGATATGATTATCATCAAGCCTACTTCTTTTCAAAATCCTCCTATTTGATAAGAAACTAATGCCCAGTACTGACATACTTGTTGACATCCCACTCAGTCTCTTAAGGCCCAGATCTAATGACATCTCCTCCAAAAGCCTTTCCCCTTTCTTCCTGGGTGGAAGGGATCCCTCCCTCCTTGGATTCCCCATCACCCACCACAGTATTATTTCTCTAACCCTCTCAAAAGATAAAGCACATCCCGTCTCCTGTAGTAGTTTGTGCATCTCATTTCCCCCTCCTCCTCCCCTTGTGGATCAGCCCATTCATTATGAGCTCCTTCAGTTCTCAGGCTAGGACTCCTTGGTATCTCCTCCTCCGGTGTACCAATCACCCCCCCTCCCCCAAGTGCCAATCCTAGGACCTTGCCTGGAGTCAGTTTCTACAAGTATATTATTGTGAAAAAATCTCAGAGTGAAGAGTCTACCATTTTCTTCTTCTTTGCAAATTGGACCACATAGCCAAAGGATTGTAGACCTAAAAGGGACCTCAGAGGCTATTTAGTTCAATCCTCTCATTTTACAGATGACAAAACTGAGGTTCAGGGATTTGTCCAAGGTCATGCAAAGATCAAGAATAAAATTTGAACTCAAATCCTTTGACTCCAGAACCAGTGTTTTTTCCTATAATATCACCTCCATTTTGGTATTGAGAATTTTTATCTGGAGAAAAGAACCATGGGTGAGTGGAGGAGAGGGACATGAGAATTGTCTTCAGGTATGGATGAAGGACTAGACTTGTTCTGCATGACCCCCAGAAGGAAGAAGTTGAAGTAATTCATTCATCATTCAACAAATATTTATTAAGTGCCTTCTTTTTTGCCTAGTAGCACTGTGGATAAAGAGTTGGCTTCAATGGCAGGAAGAGCTGGGTTCAAATCTTATCTTTAATTGATATGTGTGACCTTGTGCTAGTCACTTAATCTTTCAGTAACATGGGAAATTCTTTAAAATGGATATTCTCAACCTTTTTTTATGTCATAGACCCCTTTGGCAGTCTGGTAAAGCTAGAACAATAAAAAAAAACCCTCGGAGAGGAGGGGAAGGAAAGAACATGAATCATATAACAATGGAAAAATATTCTAAATTAATTACTTAAATAAAAATTTTCAATAAAAAACCCCTAACTTTCTGTTAGAATCAATACTAGGTATTAGTTCTAAGGCTGAAAACCAGTAAGGGCTAGCTAGGCAATGGGGATTAAGTGACTTGCTCAGGGTCACACAGCTAGGAAGAGTCTGAAGTCAGAATTGAACCCACAACCTCCTTTCTCTAAGCCTGGCTCTCAATCCATTGAGCCACCTAGCTGCCCTGTAGAGTGATATTTTTAAATGCATAAAATAAAATACATAGGATTACAAAAAGATCTGATTGTACTGAAATGTAATTACATAGAAATATACTTTAAAAAGTAGGTTCAAGGACTCCAGGTTAAGAACCCTGGCCTATGACTATATAGAAGCTGTTGATCTCATACAGAGGCCCCAAAAGATATTGGGCAAGTCACTTAACCCCCATTGCCTAACCCTTGTCACTCTTCTGTCTTGGAACCAGTGCACAGTATTGATTCTAAGACAGAAGATAAGGGTTTAAAAAAATTAAAAAAAATAAAGCCATCCTAAGATTTTTGGGACATCCTGTCCTTTGGGATCCTTTTGGGACATTCCTTACCATGGAGCACCCAATACAGATGAAATCACAAGTCCAGATCTTCTCCTCTCAAAAAAAATATGGAAGTTCCTGTGTTGGGGTACTGGGGGCCCAAATACAAATTGAAACACAGCCTCCCTTTGGGAGGCTTATAAAGAAGAGGCAGGTCTATGCCAAGCAAAATGAAATATTTCAGATTACTGGGAAGAGCTGCCTCAGGAGGTCAAAGATTGAGCTCCTACTATGTGCCAGGCACTGTGCTAAGCAATGAATAGTGAAGGAGAGGCAAAAACCGGGTCTCTGAGCCCCCTGATGCCGGCTGGGGTGAGGCCATTCCCCATCTCCTCTCTTTAGATTTGTCTGCTGGCCCCGTGGCAAAACTGGGTCCCCTGGCAGCCCGAGTCCCCCTCAGGATCTGGGAGGTCTTTCAGTGATCATACCTTTAGCAAACAGGGATTTTCAGGCCACGATTCTAAGGTTCCAAAGCCCATTCATGCCTGTGATCTCTTCCTATCCTCATGACTTCTCCGGTAGCTAGGCAGGGATTCCTCTTCCCACCTTGGGAAGCTGAGGCCCAAAGATGATGAGACCTGGAAAGGACCATGATGTGGTGGCACCATGGCAGGCATGAAGCTGGGACTCACTGGCTTTGTGGTCTGGGGAATATTGTTTTTCCTCTCTCTGCCTCAGTTTCCTATTCTGTAAAATGAAGAGGTTGGGCTCAATGATTTCTAGAGTCCCTCAGCTCTAAGTGCCATGCCTAAGGCGACATGGCTAGTTATGTCAGAGCCAGAGAAGCAGAACCCAGATCTTGTGCCCCAGGCAGGGTCTCTGGTGAAATGCCTTGTTTGTCTCTTCCATAGAACTCTTCAGTATCTCTGCCCTATCTGTTGATTTCCTGATCATCTTTACTGGAAGTGAGTCACCAGGCAGGAAGTGAAGTTAATGGGCAATAATTATGCAGGTCCCTGGACTAGGGCCAGATGGAACACCAGGGCTGGGGTGGGGGTGGTTGTGAATCATAGAATCTTTTCCAGCACCAGAAAGTACCTGAGAGGTCTTCTAGTTCAATTTTCTTGCAATGCATTAACTCCCACCACATCTCCAGTATCTGTTGTCTCCTTTTTGCTTAAACACCTTCAGTGACTCATTACCTCACAAGATCCATTCCATTTTTGAACAGTTCTTATTAAGAAATTCTTCCTTGTATTAAATCAGAATATGAGTCCCTGCAACTCCCCTTCACCACCTTCTCCAACAATTGTTTCTAGTTTTCTACTTTGTAACTAATCCAAACCAGTCACATTCCTCTTCCCCAGGATGGTCTTCCCTAAGTCTTCTCTCTGCTAACCATTTCTCAGATCTTGGGACAAGGCTGAATTCTGGAGCGATCCCAGTTTCCCTCCTCTGGTTACTGCCCTTTGTTTGGGCATTGATTTTCCTGCTTTAGAGGCAGGGGCATTTCCAAGCCTTGCTTCCAGAGGCAGCACTGGTAAAATATCCACACTGTAAAGATGGGCCTTTATTGTAATGGGAAATTTGGGTTTAGTAAAACTGTTCTTATGTATAAAAAAAAAATAAATAAAAACCCAACCTTACTTTAGATCTTAGAATCAATACTAAGTATAGGTTCTAAGGCAGAAGGGCAGCGGGGGCTAGGCAATGGGGGTTAAGTGACCTGCCCAGGGTCATACAGTTGGGAAATGTCTGAGGCCATATTTGAACCCAGGATCTCCGATCTCTAGGCCTGGAACTCTATCCACTGAGCTACCTTGCTACCCTAGTAAAAGTATTTTTCCATTTCCTGGAAGCAGTCCATCCCACTATTGTTTCCCTTTTCACCTTTGTGTCCAGTTCAGTGTCCAGCTGTCCTGTTTCTCCTAGATGGGCAAGCTCTTTGAGGTGTCCATTCAGATTCATGGGAATTAGTCATTTTTCATTCATTTAGTCTTTCCTATGTGTTCTTAATCAAGGGTCAATGAAATTGATTTTACTTTTTTTTTTCTTTTAAACCCTTACCTTCTGTTTTAGAATTGATACACGTATTGATTTCATGGCAGAAGAGTTTTAAGGGCTAGGCAGTTGGGGTGAAGTGACATGGCCAGGGTGACACAGCTAGTAAGTGTCTGAGGCCACATTTGAACCCAGGTCCTCCCAACACCAACTCTGGCACTCTATCCACTGTGCTACTTAGCTGCCCCTGAAATTGATTTTTAAAAAATGTTCTGAAAACTGTATTTCAATAGAATTGGCTTTCTTAGTCCTATGTTTTTATTTTATGTTATTTAAAAACATTCTGAGAAGGGATCCAGAGGCTTCACCAGACTGACAAAGGGTCCATGATATAAAAAAGGTTAATAAGTCTTTCCTTAGAGTGGCTGTAGATCTCTTCCAGGAGATTCTGCAATGTCCTGAGGTTTGACACTTTCAATGAAATGTCATCTGGAAACAAGGGCATCTGGAGGACCTCAAAGTCCACAGGGAATCTCTCCTGCTCTGGATTTGGGATACTTTTGGTGAACAGACATCTTCTCATTTTATTCTTCTCCTATCAAAGGGTCATGCTATAGAGTCATTTCAATGAATAATCCATGATCTTGACATGAAGGAAAGACTCTTTAATGTAAAAGAGCCTACAAAGGAGGCAGGCAGATGACTCAGTGGATTAGGAGCCAGGCCTAGATATGGAAGGTTCTGGGTTCAAATGTGAAATTAACCCTGGGCAAATCACAGTGCCAATAGCCTAGCCCTTATTGTTCTTTTGCTTTAGAACCTATACACAATACTGATTCTAAGATGAAAGGGAAGGGTTAGAAATAAAGAGCTTAAATCTGGCCTCAGACACTTCCCAGCTGTGTGACCCTGGGCAAGTCACTAAACCCCCCATTGCCTAGCCCTTACCACTTTTCTGCCTTGGAGCCAATACACAGTATTGACTCCAAGACAGAAGGTAAGGGTTTATTTAAAAAAAAAAAAAAGAAAAAGAAATAAAGATAAGGCATTATTTTTGTTCTGCTGGGTCCAGTGCTTTTGGGTAACCAATGTAAAATTTAAATTAATATCCAATAACTCAGAGTATTTTATTTTATAATATTTATTAGTAATCACTTGAAGTAGAAGAAATAAAAGAACAAAGTATAAAACTTATGTAGGACTACCTGAGTAAACTTCTCCTGCCTGGTACTCAACCAACCACCACAACTGCATTACCAGGAACAGAGAGTGAGGGCGGAGCTACCCAAAACTTATATCTTCCCTATGTTAGTTAGATAATGTAGATATGTAAATGAGATGCTGAGAGAGAGAGAAAGAGTCCCTGGGTAGAAAATCCTAATTACACACCAACAAACAGTGAACATAATGGTATCTTGTCTTGACATCTTTCATTTAGTTGTGAGAGAGTAAAGATGTGGTCTATTCTTGAAAATCATTTACTATTTTCCTCACCAGTTTCTTGGTTAAGGATACCTTCATTTTGTATAGAAATGACCCCCATCAAGACTTTGTACAGATGGGAGAATAGGAATATAGGCCACCAGTTACGGATATTCTCTGTCAACATTTTGTGTGTGTCAACAAAGTGAGATTTTTTTTTCCACATATTTGGTCTCTTTCCCCCCTTTTAGATTCTTTGCACTTATAACTTGTGATAATTGTAATCTTTTTGTTATTGGATGTTATCGTTACAATGATAGAACTCCAACATGGAGTCTAAGTTGAAGTAGTCCTCATGCCCATAAAACACATAGGCAAAGACGGACAAAGTAGGATTTTTGCCACTGTTCTGATTTAGGTTAGCCTGTAACCGGCAGTTAATGTTCTCAGCTTGTGACTGAACAAAATCTGATGGAGAGCAGCAGTCTCTGAATCATTTCTCTTCTATTGCCTTGGTCAACCCAGATCCTTTTTCAGCTTCTGGTCCCAATAAAGAAACTCTACCTGATCAAGATTCACTCAAGTCCATTATCAATAAGTGACCCTGAGAACTTCTCTATCACATCTGGGTCTGATTAAGAATGTCCTCTTCCGGGGGCAGCTGGGTAGTTCATCGGATTGAGAGCCAGGTCTAGAGATAGGAGGTCCTGAGTTCAAATTTGGCCTCAGACACTTCCTAGCTGTGTAACCCTGGGCAAGTCACTTGACCCCCATTGCCTAGCCCTTACCACTCTTCTGCCTTGGAGCCAATACACAGTATTGATTCCAAGATGGAAGGTAAGGGTTTAAAAAAAAAGAATGCCCTCTTCCACATCTGGCACCTGTTCTCCACCAAGCCCATTTTTAGGGCATATAATTTCACTATCTGAAGCTCAACTTTGTGCCTGTTCTTTCTCTAGCATGTCTCCCTCCCCTTTGTGCTGGGTGAGAACTTCTCTTATATCACCATTTGGTAAAGCTTTTATTATATCACCATATATATTACATAGGTATATAGACATGGTAGCTCTTCTCTGGGGAGATAAAGTTCTTAAAGAATAAATAAGTTTTTTTTATCATCCTAAACATTTTATAGTTCTTTGTAAAAAAAAGAAGAAATTATGATAAGATTTGTAACTTTCCAAGTACCAGTTTCCTAAGAATTCTTGAACCCGAGTCTTTGCTTTAACTGTAACTGTGAGGCCCAGTAAAGCAGTCCTTCAGTGCCCTCACAATTTTATCTTTTCCAGCTCATCTCTATAAATCCTTAATCCAATCTGCTTTTCCTGTCTTTATTCTTCTTAGTGACACTTCTGCTTTAGAGACTGAGATGTTAGAATTCAAGAATGGAGGATCTAATATTATTTTTTTTAACTTTTACCTTCTGTCTTGGAATTGATGCTAAATGTCAGTTTCAGGGCAGAAGAGTAGTAAGGGCTAGGCAGTAGAGATTAAGTGATTTACATAGGGTCACACACGCAGGAAGTGTCTGAGGTCTGATTTAAACCCAGGACCTTCCATCCCTAATCCTGGTACTTTATCCATTGAGCCACCTAGCTGTCCCTACTGTTCTTGGTAGGGAAAATAGTGTGTTGTAATTATTTTTGCAAATCTTTCCCTTCCTCCTCTTCTCCTCTTTCTTCTCTTCCTCACCTTCTTCCTTTTCCTTCTTCTCTTCCAACATTCTCTCTCTTTTCTTCCTTGAATACCCTTGGAATGACTTTATTTAGCTGGATATCTTGCTGAGCTTCCTTTAGACTAGTTTCCCCTTAATAATACTAGCTTTTATTACATAGAATAATAGGTTTAGAGCCGGAAATGATCTTAGAGGCAGATGAAAAATTGAAATACACAGGGATTAAATGATTTGCCCAGTGTCACACAGGGTAGAATTTGAACCCAGGTTTTCCTGCCTCAAGTCCGTGTCCTATTCCTTACAGCACATTGCTTCTCATTTATCTTGGCATATTAAGATTTTAAATACGTTTTCAAGATGTACATTATCTCTGATGTTTACAGCAATTGAATTATGATCACCTTTTCAATTAATTATTAAATTATAAATTAATTATTTGTAGTGTCAAATGGTTTATTAATGATTAAAATTATTGGTTTTTAAATTAATTTATTATTAAAACAAAGTTTTACATTTGAGGAAACTAGTGCTTTGAGAGATTAAGTGACTTTCCCAGTTATACTGTTGCCAGTGTCTAAGGCAGGATTCAAATTAAAGTCTTCCTGACTCCAAGATCCCCCTTTAACCATTGCTCAACCTCCTTATTTGGTGGTGCTGACGAAGGGTCCTAAAAGCCTATTTTAAGGGCATCAAGACTTAGTGTTAGTGCCTGGTTCCTGTTTGTGGGTGTGGATGAACTCCCTTCTGTATCACTGAGGGGTGTGTTTGTGTTTGTTTAAGAGCAGATCTGAGGAAGTCAGCTTCTGGGACTCACCCACAATGCTACTGCTCCCACCCCTCTAGTCTCAGCAGCTGAGTGGCCTCCTCCCAGCCCCTGAGACAACATCACTAAAGGACTATTAATCCTTCACGCTCCTGTTTCACACATTCCAAGCTGTGCTTCCTTCTTCCTTCTTTTCTAGGGAAGGACAAGGACAGTAGGGGCTTCTGCTGAAAAGACAACTAGGTCACTTAGTTCTGGGTACAGAATTCCAAAGGGCCTGGATGCCCTTCAGGAGACAAAATGGTCCCTAATCCATCACAACAGTGCCGATCTCATTACATCTCCCTGCACTCTCCAAGGTCCTGAAAAAGTCTATCATTCTTGGAGAATGGATGGGAAAAGAAATCTTTAGATTTTCTTCCACCTGAAGAAAAGTTGGTTTCCAAAATAGGTTAAGCTCCCTATGGCAGGAGAGACAAACCCCTGAGATTTCAGGTCTAGAAGAAGTATTTCCAGGATACCAGGCCATTGTTGTCTAGGTCAGAGGCCAAGGGGACTGACTCCTCTTGGTCTCCTGGCATGGGTTCCTTGCCCTTTAGAGAAACCCAGGATTTAGCAAGAAGTCTATTATGAGGGAGGCCCAGAAATCATGGGATTGGAGCAGGAGGTGGGGGTGGGGTGGGGTATAAACACAATGAATGTCCTGTGGGCAGAGGACCTTCTTTGTCAGGAGGAAAAAGAAAGAATTTCTCTTGAGCATCCTAAGTATTACCCTAAGCAGATTGGCTTTGGATGAAAGGATGAAAGTTAGTTCAAGTCCATAAACATTCATTAAGCACCAATTAGGTTCAGGAATTTTTGCTAGATGCTAGCAATATAAACATAAAAGAACAAAGTCCCTGCTCTCAAGGAACTTACAGTCAAATAGGGGAGAATTTGACATTGATAAACAAGTATAATATCATACCAGAGAATGTAACTGGGGCAAAGAAGAGATCCAGATAATGTGCTCTGGGAAAATTGGTGGAGGAAAATAACATTTTTGACTAAGAGCAATTAGGGAAGGTTTCACAGAGGAGGTAACATCTGAGCTAGGTCTTGTAGAAAGAAGAGACTTTCAAAGGATTAAGAGGACAATGGATTCCAGCCATGGGAAGCAGCCTACAGGCATGCCTAGGAAAGTTTAGGCCATATCTTTGTCTAACTTGGCCTTTCCTTTACTTCTTAATGTTCAGCATCATTCCTCTCTTTCCTTCTTCTCTACTATCTCTATCTCCTCTTCCTTCTCCATCCTTTGGCCAAGAAACCTATTGGCTTCAGAGACCCTGAGGAGAACCAACGCTGATTCATTAAAATACGGAGAGATTTTTCCCAAGGCAAATCTTTCTCTCCACATTCCATAGAAAACTAGACCTTTTCCAAACTCAATTAGTCCTTTCTCGTCTACTTCCTCCAAGAAATCTAACAGAAAGACAGGCTCCTTAGGGGAGAGCTTCTCTCTGCCATTTTAAATCTTATGTTACCTTTGAGATTCAAGCACATCTTCCTTCTTGAGAAACCCAGCCCATAAGGCTCCATCTCCCCTCTGGTCTCCCTTTGCACTTTAAATCTGAACCATACAAATGCATACTGCTCTATCTTTATTCTTTAAATATGGGGAGGCCTCTAGGTGGCTCAATGAATTAAGAGCCAGGCCTAGAGATGGGGATCCTGGGTTCAAATTTGACCTCAGACACTTCCTAGCTGTGTTATCCTAGGCAAGTCACTTAACCTCCATTGCCCAGGCCTTACCACTCTTCTGACTTGGAACCAATACACAGTATTGATTCTAAGATGGAAGGTGAGGGTTTAAAAATATATGATAGCAATTAGAGCATACCTGGTTCAACCCTTCATCCTATTACCTAAGAAATGGTGGAAAAAAAACAAAGTCTATAGGGGTTCAGTGACTTGTCCAAGGTCACACAGCTAGGAAGTAAGGGAGTTAGTACTTGAATCCAGATCTTCTGACTCTTGATCCAATGCTCTTTCCATTACACCATGAAGTATTTCTTGTGCTTGAGGGTAGTTTCCACAACCAGACTATAAAATGTTGGAGAAGAATGCATCTACCTACACAGGTGATACTTAATAAAGGTTTAAGCTTGAGTGACAAACCCTAGAATTCAGCCAGCCTCCCACCTTATCTTTCCCCCTTCCCTAAATCTATCATCTCCACTCCTGCTTAAGTAATATTCTTTTTAAAAAACCCTTTCTTTCTGCTTTAGAATCAATGCTGTATATTGGTTCCAAGGCAGAAGAGTGGCAAGGGCTAGGCAATGGGGGTCAAGTGACTTGCCCAGGGTCACACAGCTATGAAGTGTTTGAGGTCAGATTTGAAACCAGGACATCCTGTCTCTGGGCCTCGCTCTTAATCCACTGAGCCACTCAACTGATCCCTGTAATATTTTTAATGCATTCCTATATTGTCAGTTCTATGTCCTTTTGTGGTACCTGGCCGCCTATAGAAAACATTTGGAACTTGATCCTGGCATTTAAAGCCTTTTTCATCTTTTCAGCAAATATTTTATTGAACTGTTTAATGGCCAAGATTGGAAGTCGCCAGATTTGGGGGAGTGGGGAAGAAGGAGAGAAGTTGGAATCTCTCCTTATTCATAGGAATCCCAAGGCTGGCTCTTTCTTCAGATATCAATAGTCTAATGGCCCATGTCTGCCTGACTCTGACCCAGCTATCACCTCTGTCACACCTGGATTATTGCCATTGTCTTCTAACTGGTTTCCCTGACTTCAGTCTCTCCCCCTTCCAAACATCCTTCCTAGAATGCCAACCATTTACCAAATTAATTGTTATTAATGTGTTCCTCTGAGCACATCACTCAGACACCTTCCACGACTCCCAGTTACCTCCAGTAGAGGTGTCAAACACTCTGCCTACAAACCTTCCTGAATGTAGTCCAAACCAGATTAAAATATGGTTCCTATCTCATTTTAACATGCTAATGTATTAATGTATTGATGTGTGTGTTGATGTATCACCATATAAATGTACATGCATGTATACATGCATATTCATACACACAGTTCCTTCCAGGTCTGACATTTTTGTTCTAGACCCAACATTCTGTTTTCTGTGTATTCATGCCCATTGGAAACATTCACTTCATCCAAGATTCTGTCTGTGCTGGGGATGACCTGCGGTTGATGAGCCTTTGCTTTGCTGGAGAGAGAGAAGCTAATGATTCCTGCTCTGCATTGGAAGAATTAGTGAAACCCTTAATTAATCAATTAGCTGGAAAGGTCAGATGTCAGTGACACATTGGCCAAGGACATAATGGAACAGATTAAAAATCAATTACATGTAAGTCAGTCATCCCAATGCAATCTGGAAGGAGGGAAGGTATAGTGAAAGATTTCTAAGTCAATGTGTTGCTTGCAGACATCCCTTTTCCTTGTCATTCTATTGTTTTTCAGTTGTCTGACTCTTCATGACTCTATTTGGGGTTTTCTTGGCAGATACTGGAGTGGTTTGTCATTTTCTTCTCCAGCTAATTCAATAGATGAGGAAACTAAGTGTCTGAGGCAGGACTTGAACTTGGGAGGATGAACCTTCCTGACTCCAAACCCTATGCTCTAGCCCTATGCCACGTAATTGTCCCACAGTCATCCTCATCCCCATTTCTACTTGAGTTTGACACTACTAAATGGTAGAATCAAGGCCAAACACTTTAGTTATTAGGAATATTCATGACTTCACAGTCAGGTGTCCTCCCTTCTCTAACCTCATCTCCCAGGTACTCTCCAATGAAGACCCCATAGAGGTTTTATGTCTGGAAATTAGCCAACTGGAAAATCATCTGCTAGAACCAGAACCAGCTCTGGTCCACATTAGCTGTATGTTTTTGGCCTTCTGTGCTGATGTTCCCCTTCCTGCCCCTTTCTCTCTGGCTCAGTCTTCTCCCCGAAACATGGTAGGATAGGAGGTTTGAACAGCTCAGTCCCAGCCATGATCTGCCCTTTGGAGATGAGTTTATTTAGGCTAGAGGGAGCATCTCAGGAACTACAACCTCCCTCCCACCCTCCAGAGTAGTCACCCATCCAGTCAGGATGGACTGACATGTGTAATTGATTTTTAATCTGTTCCATTATGTCCTTGGCCAATGTGTCACTGACATCTGACCTTTCCAGCTAATTGATTAATTAGGAGTTTCAGTAATCCTTCCAATGCAGAGCAGGAATCATTAGCTTCTCTCTCCAGCAAAGCAAAGGCTCATCAACTGCAGGTCATCCCCAGTACAGACAGAATCTTGGATGAAGTGAATGTTTCTACTGGACATGGAAACATAGAAAATAGAATGTTGGATCTAAAAAAAAAATTCAGACCTGAGAGAGACCATAGAAAATATGTTTGAAGTTCAGTGGACCCTAGAATACTGAACAGAGCTAGGAAGGTCCTTATGGTACAGGGCACAGAGAGTCAGGACTAGTAAATCTAGCATCAGACACTTCCTATCTATGTGACCCTGGACAAGTCACTTAACCTCATTTACCTAGCCCTTGCCCTTCCGTCTCAGAGCTATTATTGGGACAGAAATCAAGGGTTTATTATTTTTTTTAAATGTTAGGGCTAGGAGAGATCCTGGAATATAGAATATAGAAAGTCAGAGCTGAAAAAAGACATGAATAACTCTTTAATCTAATTTTGCAGAGTGAATTATTGACAGAACTGTTGCTAAATTCCAGCTCTTGACTCCTCTTTGGGATCTCTTCCCAGCATACCTCACTGCCTCTTAAATTACTGAATTAACCTTTATTTGCTGTTGACTGTGCCCTGAACTTGGTGCTGGTTATTTAGTACAGAGACTGACAAAGTGGAAAGAGTCCTAGACTTAGAATCAGGAGACTTGGGTTTGAATCTTGTTTCAGATACTTACTATGAGTACACAAGTAGTTTAACTTTTTGGAAATTCAGTTTCTTTGCCCGTAAAATAGAGATAATATTTGTACTGTATGCTATCCATAATATCATAGGATGTTGTGAAGAAAATATTTTACAAACCTTTGCACTACAAAAATGAAAGGAAGGAGAAGGAAATAAGCATTTAAATAGTACCCACTATACACTAGTCATATAGTGCTACACACTTTACAAGTGTCATCTCATTTTTCCTCACAGCAACTATGTGAAGTAGGTGTTGTTATTATCCCCATTTTATAGTTGAGGAAACTGAGGCATTAAATGGAGGGTATGTGACTTGTGCAAGAGGAGAAAAGCTCTCCCTAGGCTCTCTATCCCTTGAGGGCTTGGCCCCTAGATTCCTTGGTTCTTTGACACATATCTAGAAAGCATCTGAGGCTAGATTTGAGTTTAGGTCTTCTTGTGCTCAATCTACTGTTACTGTCTTCTCATTGGGGTGATGAAACATGTACATATGAGTACAATACAAGGCTGAATATGAGAGAGATAGACTAATGGTGCGGTGGATAGAGCAATGGGCTTGGAATCAGGAAGATTTATTTTCCTGAGTTCAAATTTGGCTTCAGATGCCTCCTAGCAGTGTGACCCTGGATAAGTCACTTAATCCAATTTGACTCAATACTTCATTGGTAAATTGAGCTGGAGAAGGAAACAGCAAGCCTTTTCAGTATTTTTGTCAAGAAAGGCCCAAATGGGGTCACAAAGAGTCAGACCCAACCAAAATGACTAAATGACAATGCTCTAGGAAAGAGAGATTCCTAAAACATTGGAATGGTCAGAGAGGGCTTCCTGGAGCAGAGAATCTCAGGTCAAAGAAGACGATGCAGAGGAGGCTCCCAAGAATCCCACCTATGTGAGACATTTGGTCCTTGTGAATTGAGAGCTATCCCTAAAGCCAAGAAGACATGATCAAGTCTTGTTTCTGACATCTTTTGGCTGTGCGATGTTGGGCGGTTTCCTTTCACCTCTTAGACAACCTTCTAAAACTCAAAGTCATAGAGAAGGTGCCAACCTGCTTTGGCCTCAGAAAGTCGCCTAATCTGGAAGTTCTCTAAATAAAATCTTCTGTTTGGGTTTTAAGGCCCCGGCCCCTTCGATGTTTCCAGACTTCTCCTACTTTACACATTCCTACTCTCAAGTATATCTGCACCCTACAATCCTATGACATGGTCCTCCTTGCTGTTCCTCTCGCAAGAAACTCCCTCTTCTATTTCAGGGCATTTTCACTGACTGTCCTCCATGCCTAGACTATTCTGTTTCCTTATGGCCATCTCTTGGCTTCTTTCACATTCCAGCTAAAATCTCATCTTTTACAGAAGCCTTTCCTGATGCCTTCCTTCAGTTGATTATCTCCAAACTATCCTGCCTATAAACTGTTAATATATAATTATTGGCATGTTGTCTCCCCTATTAGACTGTGGGTTTCTTGAGGACAAAGAGTTTCTTTTGTCCTTTTTTATATTATAGGCACTTAAAAGTCAAACAGAAGGGCATGAGAGTCAGGAGTCCTGGATCATGATGGCTACAGCTCTCTGCATCTGATCTTAGACAGTCAGCATAGAAAGAACTCAGGACTTATTCAAAGAAAAAAAGAAAAGTGAAAACTTGAGGGCAGCTAGGTGGGCATTGATTCTAAGATGGAAGGTAAGTCTTTTTTTTTTTTAAGAGTAAACTCCAAGGATTTCACTGATATAATAAACATTTATTAAGCACTTGCCATGTGCCACTTAAAAAAAACAACCAAAAACCCTTACCTTCCATTTTAGAATCAATGCTATTTGTTCCAAGGCAGAAGAGTGGTAAGGGCTAGACAATGGGGGTCAAGTGACTTGCCCAGGGTCACACAGCTGGGAAGTGTCTGAGGTCACATTTGAACCTAGGACTTCCCATCTCTAGGCCTGGCTCTCAATCCACTGAGCTACCCAGCTGCCCCTCCCACCCCCAGTTTACACTTTTCAAAGCACTTTCCTCAAAAAAATCCTGTGAGACAGAGTGCTAGAATTATAACCCCATTTTAAAGCCAGAGAGCCTGAGGTTCAGAGAAAGTAGATGATTTAGTCATTGTCACACAGACAAATGAGTTTCTGAGTCAAAATTCAAACCTAAATCTTTGAATAAGTCCTGAGTTCTTTCCATGCTGACTGTCTAAGATCAAATGTGGAGAGCTGTAGCCACCATGATCCAGGACTCCTGACTCTCATGCCTTTCAATCCAAGATCCCTTAGAAAAGCCAAGTGGAACCAGGGACCCCCAAAGAAGAGAAACTAAACCAAATTCAGTGGGCTTAGGTGTTTGTGTGAGGCTTGTGTCCTTGTGAAACTAGTCACACTTTGGGCATTAATGATAAGAAACTGAGTCTTCCTCAAACCACTCACCCATATAGAATATGAACATTAGAACAGAGAAACAATAGAAAAAAGAGAGCAGTAGGTAGAAAAAAGCTCTTGGAATGGAGTGGCCAGATAGCATTTTGAATACCAGTTCTGACACTTTGTTTGTTGTGTGGAAATTACTTTTCCTCTTTGGGACTCAGTTTCTTCATTTGTGAAATGGGGAGAATGATACCTGCCATACCTGTCTTACAGGGATGTTGAGGATCAAATAATATGATGACGTAAAACACCCTGTGGCTTATAAAACGCTATGTAGAGGTGAGCTATTATTATTTCAGGATTTTAACAGCCCTTTAAACTCGTGGGTTGGGGACCAGACGTGTTAGGGAGGAGGTCCTCACAGTCTCTGATTACAGGCACGTCTTGAGGGGTGCTGATGGGGGAGGCATTTGCTTTGCTCTCCACTGGGAAATTTCCCTCCTCTATGTTCTCCATCCAAAGAAGAACTGGCTCTTGGATTCCCTGATTACATATCACCAGCTTGTCCTTCAGCCCAGAGGACCTGACATGGTTCTTTAAGTCTACTCCAGATCAACACACATTTACTGAGAGCCAACTCTACCCAGGACGGTGTACTTGGCTTCCCTTTGGGGAAGGTCAAAGAAAATGCTGTCCTCGTCCTCAGAGAGAATTTCTACTTGGGTTGGGAATAAGGAAACTCTTTGGGTTCCAAGTGAGGGGCTTCCTTTCTCCAGCTAGAGTCATATGGGATCAGTGCAGTGTCCTTGAGCTAAATGAAAGCCTTTGGCCCCCTCCTGCTATACGTACCTTTTTACTCCCCTCACTCTTCATTAGATCAGGATGAAAGAGCCCTGGTCTAAAGTTCTAGATTGCTGATGTTAGATTTGGAGTTATAATACACCCTAGAGGTCATCTAGTTCAGTTCCTTCATCTTACAGAACAGGAAAATGAGACCAAGGCAATGCCAGTGACTCGCCCAAGGTCACATAGCTAGAATATACTTGAGCTGGGAATTATCAGCAGGCTTATAATAATAGTTCATGTTCCTATGGTATTTTATGTTGGTTTAAATGTTGGTTTACAACAATATTTTGAGATAGGGAATATAAAATTATTTCCCCATTTTAGAGGTGAAGCATCTGAGGTTTAAATGGCTATGACTTGTGCCCAGTAGCACAGTTTGGGAATGGTCAGAGCTGGGATTAGAATCCAAGTTTCTAATTTTGAGTCTACAGCCTTTTTCTTTTCCAAAACTTTTAGAGATTCCACTCAAAAATTATTGCCTGCTGAATAAAGCCAGGGATCCTTTTTTTCTAAATCTGGTAGGCAAAGTCCTCCATAATTTGGCTCCAACCTACCTTTTCTTACTATTCCTTCCATGTGTTTCATGTTCCAAACTTCCCTGTCTCTTGTTCTCATACTGCCTGCTCTCATTCCTATGCCACTGTCCTTGCAATTTCCCATTCTTAGAATGACCTCCTTTCTGTCCATCACCACCTCCATATCTCTATCTGTAAAACTTCTCTCAAGGCCCAATTCAGGTGCCACCTCCTCTGTAAAGTCTTCCTGTCTCCTCTCTTCTTTTTCATCTTCCCTCTTCTCCCCTCAATCAGCTTCCCCTCAAACATTCATAGTACTCTGCCTGGTTCTTTCCTCTTTGTGTACCTCTTCTTCCATTAATCTATAATTACTTTGAGAATAGGGTCTGTGCCATCACTCTGTATCCCTAGTGCCAAGAGTACCCTCCTACTTTTGTAGATTCATAGAATGTTAGCTTTGGAAGGGACTAAAAAATCATCATGAGTCCAATCTTATTATTTTACAGATGAAGGAACTTATACCCAGAGTGAGGAAGGGATTGACCCAACACCACACAGCTAATGAATGGTAGAGATGGAACTCAAACCTTCATCTCTTGACTCCTAGCTCCATTTCTTCCCGCCACATCATGCAGTGTTCCTTATACACAGCAGACACTTGGCAGATTTTAATTAAACTGAGGCTTAGGTTCTAGTTCCAAAACTGCTGATAACTCACTGTGTAACTAGGCATATTCTTTCCCCCTCTTTTGGCCTCAATTTACCTCTCTATAAATGAGGATAGATTCTTTCTAGCTCTTAGTCTGGGGCTCTATAATTCTATTTGGCTTGCAATCAAAGGTCTCATCTTCCACTGAAATCCCAGGGACCACAAAGACATCTCCATGCCCAAAGGGAAATCTTTACCCCCCAAAGGCCTTATGCCCAAGTTCCACTCACCAGCCATGATGGTTCCAGGGGCCCCAGACTCCCCTTTCCCTCAGCACTTTGGTGAAAGGATAGGACAGTGTTAGCCAACAGCCAGTCGGAAGAACATTAATGAGAGAAGTCTGAGGACATCACTCCAGCAAGGAAGTTTGCATTCAAAGGCAGGGGCGTGGCCCCTTCAACCTTCAATAAGATAGTTTGTTATTCACCAGGTAAAGCACATAATCATCCCTGGTAATTACCTCCACTCACCTGAGTCTGGAAGGTGGCTATGAAAGGCAACATCCCAGCATGAAGAGGCCCCAGAATTTGAGAAGAATGGAATTGATGGGACCTTCAGAAATCAAACACAGAATGCAAAGACTGGAAGGTTTTATAGACCACAAAATTTCAGAATTGAAAGAAAATTTGAAGCATAAAATATCAGAGATGGAGGAGAGCTGTCAATAGTAGAGTAGAATGTCAACAGAAATGGAAGAGTCTTTGAAGCATAAACAGAATATCAAAACAAATGATTTCAGAGCATCATTAAGTCAAAGTTGGAAGGACCTTAGATCATAGAACATGGAATGTTATAGTGGGAATTGTCTTTAGAAAATAGAAGGTAGAACTAGGAGAGTCCTTAGCACATAGAATGGAATAACCAAAAGGGAATTTTAGAACATGGGCATAGAATGTTGGAGCTTGAAGGGATCTTAGAAAACCAAAAATGTAGGAGGTTGAAATTGGGAGACATCATCAAGTCCAGTCTTCTTTTATAGACAAGGAAAATGAGCCTTATGAAGAGGAAGTCACCTTCCCATAGTGGAACATTTGAGACAAGGAAACTCAAATCTCTTGACCCTAAGTCTTCTACTTCTTGGGTGAAATGGAAGAAAGAATAGAATTCCAAAATGGTTTCTGTCCTGACCTATCCTTGTTTGTTCCAAAGGAAGTTCTCAGTAGCTTCAGAGTGAGAGAGGCATGCTAAAAAAAACAAAATTGCCAGAGGTCCCAGGAGCAGTAATCTGCTCTTCCATTCTGTTTCATGTCCATTCAGAATTAGGGCTTCCTTCAATGGTTTCCCTTAATTCCCTTTCAGTTGGGGGTGGTATAATTAGAGTTGTCAGAAAGTATGCTCCCATTGCCACAGAGTCATCTTTTCTTAAATCATATTCCTCCCCAACTCAAAACTTGTCCCAAGCCTGCAGGATAAAGTCCAAGCTCTTCAGTCCATTGTTTAAAACCCTCCATAATCTGGCTCCAATTTACATCTCTAAACCACTCCCTCATTTCCTCCACTTCAGGTCATCTGTTTATAGTATCAGACTTGGAGATCAATCTATGGGGCTATGGGCTCTAGAATAAGTTCAGTCACACAAGTTCTAGTCCACATAATTTAGAATTATGAACCAAAAAAAGTAAAAAAAATTTTTTTTCTCTTCCCCTTCCTCCATTTCATAGCTTCCAATTCCCAAGGGAAGTCTTTTTTAAAAAAAATTTATTTACTTGATTAATTAAGAAAAATTTTCCATGGTTACATGATTCATGTCCTTTCTCTCCCCTCCTCCAATCCCCTTCCAATATCTGATGCACAATTCCACTGGGTTTTACGTGTGTCATTGATCAAGATCCATTTCCATATTATTGATATTTGCAATAGAGTGATCATTTAGAGTCTACATCCCCAATCATATCCCCATTGAACCATGCGATCAATCATATGTTTTTCTTCTGTGTTTCTACTCCCACAGTTCTTTTCCTGGATGTAGATAGTGTTCTTTCTCATAAGTCCCTCAGAATTGTCCTGAATCATTGCATTGCTGCTAGTAGAGAAGTCCTTTACATTTGATTGTACCACAGTGTATCAGTCTCTGTGTATGTTTTCTTGAATCTTCTCCTTTCACTCTGCAACAATTCCTGGAGGTCATTCCATTTCATATGGAATTCTTCCAGTACTTTATTCCTTTTAGCATGATAGTATTCCATCACCAACAGATACCATAATTTGTTTAGACATTCCCCAATTGAAGGGCATCCCAAGGGAAGTCCTGATTTGCCTAAAGTTACAACAGCCAATTAGTAAGTGGCACAAAACCCTAAACCCTGGCTCTCTTGATCCATTGACCAATGTAGACTCTTTCTGCTATATGACATTGCTTTTTTTCCTTGCTTCTCAGGTACCTTTGGGACAGGGGTGATGGAATGTCCGATGCAACTTGCATAGGAGCAGGGACCCATGGATTCTTACACTTTACTTATCTTCCAATACTACAGAAACCAGTTCCTTTTATTGTCCATTATAAAATCTCTGGACTATGATGAGTCAGGAGACTGAAATTTCTCAATCTGTAAAATTAGTGAGTTGAACTAAATGATTTCTAATGTCCCTTCCATCTCCAATATTCGATATTCTGAGGCAGGAAGGGGGTTCCTATTTTTTTTTTTGTATGTGGTATGCATCTCTTTGGCAATTGATAAAGCCTATGGATTCCTTCTTAAAATAGAGTTTTTTAAAAAATGATAGAAATGCTGAATTTCAGATAGAAGTTAGTGAAAATAAAGATGACTTTTCCCCATCCAAGCTCACTTATTCTCCCAAAATCTACATGTAGACTCTTTCTGTGGACTCCAAAGACCCTTGGTTCTATTGTTTGAGGTAGAATGTACCCTGCTACCAAGGAGGCTAGACTGGTGGATCTCTTGAGTTCAAGAATTCTGAACTGTGATGATGTAAGCTGATGGGGTATTAGAACTGAAGTTCAACATTAACATGGGTACTCCTAGAAAGGGGTTGAGTTCCATGGTGCCTAGTGAGGGGCCAACTGTTCCAGGTCAGAAAGAGAGCAGGTCAAATTCTTATGCTGATCAGGATGGAGATGATCTTATAAATAGTCCTTATGGGAGGAGCTGGGGAGCTCAGTGGATTGAGAATCAGGCCTAGAGCCGGGAGGTCCTAGGTTCAAATATGACCTCAGACACTTCCTAGCTGTGTGACCCTGAGCAAGTCACTTAACCCCCATTGCCTAACCCTTACCACTCTTCTACCTTAGAACCAATACACAGTATTGATTCTAAGAGGGAAGGTAAGGGTTTAAAAATAGATAAATAGTCCTTTTACTTCTAGCCTAGGTGAGATAGCCTAAAAAATGAGGTAAGGAAGAGAGGAAAGAAAGAAAGAGAGAAAGAGAGGAAGAGGAGGAAAAAAGAAAAAGAGAAAAGAGAAGGAAGGAAGGAAGAAAAATGAGAGGGAGGAAGGAAGCAAGGAAGAGAGGGAGAAAAAGAAAAAGGGAAAAGGAACATATTCTAAGAACCTTTGCAATGCTGGTATCCTCTAACTCTATTCTTCATGTTAAATGGCTCCTCCAATATAAACTCAGGAGCATGTGTTCATCAGGCATTGTTCAAAGCATTCTGGGTATGCATGAAAGAAATGGAATCTTTAGCCCAATGGAGGCACTTAATGAATATTTATTGAATCTATTGAAGATAGAGCAAAAAGCAAGATCAATCCCATTCCCCTTTAGACTCCTAGAAGGCTTTTCAATATCTGCCCCAGAGGATCCAGTTTGGTCTCCAAATAATCTCCTGGGAATTCTCTTTTCTCTTTCCAACCCTCCTTGAAGTCATTGAAAATCATCTTTATTAGAATTCCAAAAGAGTTTCTGTCCTGAACAATCCTTGTTTGTTCCAAAGGAAAAGCTCAGTAGCTTCAGTGAACAAGAGATGCTAAAAAAAAAAAATTCATTTGAAGTAATCCCACCTGGAAAAGAATCTAAAAATATAGTGTAGAGCTGAATGGTTATTTAGAATATAGAAATTCAGAGCTGGAAGGACTTTATGAGAAAAGACTGAAGGAACATAACTGAAAGAAATCCTTCCTTCCTTCCTTCCTTCCTTCCTTCCTTCCTTCCTTCCTTCCTTCCTTCCTTCCTTCCTTCCTTCCTTCCTTCCTTCCTTCCTTCCTTCCTTCCTCCCTCCCTCCCTTCCTTCCTTCCTTCCTTCCTTCTTTTTTTTTCACGTCAGAGAAAAGAGTTGTTTATTAGCCTCTTAGAGTCTCTGTTTGTGATATCTGATTTTCTCCCTTACTCTTGGGAGAGAAAAATCATTTTGAGATTTAGATCCTTGGGTCTTCTTTAGACAAGAATTAAGGATTCAGGAGGTAGATAGATGGCTCAGTTGATTGAGAGATAGACCTGGAAATAGGAGTTCAAATTTGGCCTCATATATTTCCTAGCTGTTTGACCTTGGTCAAGTCACTTAACATCCATTGCCTAGCACTTACCACTCTTCTTCCTTAGAATCAATAAATATTAAGTTAAGAAGTTGAGTTAAAAAAAAAAAAGAATTTGGGATTCATAATACGTGAGTCCTAGTTAACATAGAAATATACAATGTTAAAGCTCAATGGGACTTTAGAGGAAGCATGGGATATTGGAAGAGATCTGGGCTTTCAGGCAGAAGACCTACACTAGAACCTGGCTCCTCGTTTAGCCATGTGACTTTGAGTAAGTCACTTGATGGTTCTTTTACAAAGGGGGTTAATATAACTTTTGATATTTTACAGAATATTACATCATAGAAGAGGTAATGGAAATCATCTAGTCCCAAACCCTTCTTTTATAGATAAGGAAAGTTAGACCTAGAGAGAAGCCCCTTCCCCAAGATTACACAGTAAACTGATAGCATAGTTAGGAGTCCTGGTCTTTTCCCCATACTTCATTTTCTGGAATACTCTAACCTTTAGAATACAAATGGGGAGGATGAGTAATTCAGTGATTGACCAAAGCCAATGCTCACCTGAAGGAAGAAGGAAACTGAGAGTGGTTTGGAGCAGCAAGAGGGCCAGCACAGTGGTTAAGCTCTTTTATGAGTTCAGTCCTAGCCCTGACCTACCCTGTAATCAGGGTAATTTCTGGCTGTGGTCCCCTGAATCATTTGCATAATGGCCCAAAAGTGTTGGCAGAGAGACAGAACAGGCCTCGGGCACTTGCAGAAGTAGTTTTTCTGCCTGGGCTGGACCAGGCTCTTCCTCCTGGCTTAATAGCCTTGCTCTGAGTCTTTTCATCTGAGAAAGGTTGTCTTGGGAAGGGTTACTCAAGGTGGACCAATGTTCAGAACACGACCAAAAAAAAGATGAAGCTGGAGAGGTTTGTGGGATTGATTAAGATCATGGGATCTAAGAAGAGCTGGGAAAAAGGACAAGAACCTATATGATCTAAGATATATATATATATTAATTAAAGATACTTTATTTTTCCAATTATCTGTAATATTCCAAGATTTTAATAATAGTTCTCTTGTGGTGGCAAAGAACTGGGAACTGAGGGAATGTCCATCAATTGGGAAATGGCTGAACAAATTGTGGTATAGGATGGTGATGGAATACTACTGCGCCATTAGAAATGATGAGGTTAATTTTTAAAAACTTGGAAAGAACTACCTGATAATAAAGAGAGAAATAAGTAGAACCAAGAGAACATTATACCTAACTACAGATTTAATATTTGAAGAATAATGGGAATGTCCACCTCCAGAGAATGAACTGAAAAAGAGAAATATGAAAGAGAATCTTTCTATCTATCCATCCATCCATCCATCCATCTATCCATCCATCCATCCATCCATCCATCCATCCATCCATCCATCCATCCATCCATCTATCCATCCACCCATCTATCTATCTATCTATCTATCTATCTATCTATCTATCTATCTATCTATCTATCTATCTATCTACATGCCTCTTTCTTTCCTCTCTCTCTTTCTCTCTCTGGGACTGAGATTATTGGGAGTAGATTCTATTGAATAAAAACAAATGATCATGGGATCAAGCCTGGGAGATTAGAGATCACCCTACCTCTTCATTTTATGTTAGGAAACAGGTTTTGAGGTCACATGGCTTGCAGCATACAGTAACCCAGATTGGATACAAATTGAGGGCCTTTGACTTCAAAGCCAATGTTCATACCATGCTGCCTGTCTATGTAGAGAGGCAGCAGATAGGGAGTTGGTCTTGAAGTCAGGAGAATCTATGTTAAAGTCTTGTCCTGACACATATCAGTCTTGATTGGGTGTTAGGAAGGGTCTCTACCCAGGCAACACCTGGAATTGTGATTTCATCTTTGGGCAAGACACATAAACTCCTGGTGCTCTAGGTGATTCTCCAAGACTTTAATGCAGAGAATGTGCCAGTCTGCTTTGGTAGAAGGCATTTCCTCATCTGGGAGTCCCTGTACCTAGAGATACACTGGGAAATGTTTAGTAACTGGCTCGCTTCGGAAAAATGTACTTGGGACACACTTTTAAGCTTTATCTGCATTATTAACATTTTCTTCACCACTTTTTAAATTCTAAGATCAAAAGTGTCCAAGTAAACCTGAACCAGATTAAAATGTATTTGGAAAATATTTAGCAAAATAAATATAACAAAGATAATATTATTTAAATAAAATAAGACAAAGATAAGATTACATTAAAAAAAAAACTCTTAATTTCCTTCTTAGAGTCAACACTAAATATCAGTTACAAGGCAGAAGAGCAGTAAGGGCTAGGCAATTGCAGTTAACTGACTTGCCCAGGGATACAGAGCCAGGAAGTATATGAGATCAGATTTGAAACAAGACCTCCCATCTTCAGGTCTGGTTCTCTAGCCATTGAGTTGCACATTTGCCCCCGTAACATTACATTTTAAAACTAAGGCAATATATAGTTCTCAGGGATCTTTAGGTATGGTTTAGTGGATCCTTTTTCTATTTGAGTTTGATTGACATCACTATTTTAGACAACCAACAAAACAGCAAATCAAGTCCTGATTTGTAGTTTTTGTAAATTTCTGGTTTGTAAATGCTGGTGCTGAAAATTTAGAGGGCAGCAAGGTAGCTCGGTGGATTGAGAACCAGGCCTAGAAATGGAAGGTTCTAGGTTCAAATCTGGCCTTAGACATATCTTACCTGTGTAAAACTGGGTAAATCACTTAATCCCCATTGCCTAGCTCTTACTTTGGAATCAATACAAAGTGTTGATTTTAAGGTAGAAAGTAGCAGTTTAAGAAAAAAAGAAAGGAAATTTAACAGTTGGCTCCTCTGAGCAGATTAGAGCTGGCTCCAACCCTCTCTGCTTAGATCAATGAAATCACAGCTCCAGGTATTGCCTCTAACCTTTCTAAAACTTTCAATAGAAGCAAACCAACTTTGCCCTCCTCCCAGAAGAGAGGTCCCAATTAAAACTCAATGTGTATAGAGTGCCTTTTAAGGTTTTCAGAGTACTTTCTTCTCACAGTGCCTGAGCATAGGGAATGTAAATATCAAATCTTCATTTTATATGTGAGGAAATTGAAGTTCCACAGAGTTGAAAGAAGGATTGAATCTGTTCTTCTTGGCCCCAGGGGTCAGAACTAGGAGCAGTGAGGAGAAGTGAGAAGAATTTAGTCTAAGAATTAGAACTATTCCAAAGTAGAATGGAGAGTACTGGAGGTAGTGGATTTCCCACCCATCCTATATCCTAAATTCTTCAAGCAGAGGGAAGCTGACCATTGGTTGGGTGTATTGCAGGGGAAATTATTTTTCAGACATCAGTTGGATAGATGGCCATTAGAGGCTCTGAGATTCCAAATCTGAGATGCTGTGATTTTGTGAAGTAGATACGCAAGGTGCCATGTTCTCATGGTACTGTCCATCTTGGATGTCACTGGTCCTCTGAAAACAAAGGAACGGCAGCAACAACGAGCTCTTCTAGGAGAGAGACAGGCTCTGGCCTGATGCCCATTTGTGTTCTCCTGGCACAGACTCTGGTACACAAGAGGACCCAAGTAAGCACCTCTTTCCTGATTGAAAGCTTTGTCAAAGTTCTTTCCATCCCTTTCTGGGAGGGACTGAGAATGGAGCCTTTCCTAAGGAACAATGGTGTACAGGTGCCTGAGGAGTCTGTACTGTGGGCCAGGTGGATCTCAGAGCAGTAGAGTTCTAAATCTCAGGCTTCTATTTGGAATAGGTGGGTCTGTTTGGTATGGAGATGCTCTTCCCTTTGCAAATCCCCTTCTTTCTCAATCTGATATTCTAACTGGCAAACCACCTTAGAAAAGAGAATGCCAGAGCTGAGAGGGATTCTAAAGATGGGCATTCCATAGATTGGGAGGCTGAGACCCAGTGGGAGGAAGTGGCCTGCCCAAGGTATCCCTACTCTCTTCTCATGCCACTGGACCCTTCCTCACTGCCTGTTTTCCTTTTTGTCTTCCCAATATCCTTCCTTCTTGTCCTCCCCATCCTTTGGTGGTCTCTCCATGAACGCACTTGAGGGGATTTTGCTGGGGATGCTCAGGAGGGGCTTTCTCTGAGGTTTCACTGAGGTAGCCTGTGCTGGCATTCTTAGTCCTACTGCTGAATTGAGAGGTGAGACACCTGGGTCCTCTAGTCTAGGCTCTTCTCCAAACACATTGTGTGATGTTGGGCAGATCCTTTACCCATTCTAGTCATCAGTTTCCCTATCTTTTTTTCTAAGGTTCTCTTAGTTCTAATGTTAGATGTGAGCCCCATCTGCTCTCTTGCTCTATTTCTCAAACTTGGTTTTTTCTTTTCTCTTGTCACAGATGAAAGTATCCTCACAGCTCACTAAGTCAAAACCTTCTGGTGATGTATTAGAACTCATTCCCCACCCCCAGGGGCCTCATTCTAGCCTCTCCCATGTATCCTTTCTCCTCCTTGCCACTGGTTTCTTCCCTCCACTTGGCCTCTATCTCCTCTTCTCTTCCTCTTCTTTCTGTCTTCATCTTCTCTCTCCTCTCCCTCTTATCTTCCCTTGCTTCCTGCTCTCTGCCTACAAACTTACTCATGTCTTCCCAGCCCTAAAAAAACCCAACCCAAACCCAACCTTTCTTGAACTTTCTATCTCATTCAGATATTGCCCCATTTCTCCACCCACCTTCACTATTAAACTTCTCCACAAAGTTGTCCATGCCTAATGTCTTCACCTAATCACTATCCTCTCTCTCATCCCTTGCAGGTGAGTTTCTGCCCTCTTCACCCTCATCACTCTAATGAAGCTGCTCTCTCCAAGGTCACTAATGACATCCTAAATGCCAAATCATATAACCTTGTTTACATGTTTATCCTCTTTGACCTCTGTAGTTTCCCCCCCTTCTTTCTATAGTTTTGACACTATTACAAGCTTCCTTTCTTCCTCAACTGGATATTTTTCTCCCTTTAGCTTCAAAGATACCATACCTTCTTAGTTCTCTTCCTACCTCTCTGGTTTTTTTCCTAGGTCTTCCTCATCCCCAACCTCAAATTATGAGTATTTATTCTATTTTAGTCCTATCTTGGGCCCCTTCTCTTCTCTCCATTTTCTCCCTTTTCAATTTCAACTTCAGCTTCAGCCATGACTTTTGTGCAGATGATGTGTGAATCTCCTCTTCTGACTTCATTTTTGCAACTCCAACTACTTCCAGGAAATCTCTTGCTGCATCATCTCTGTCCACAGGCTCCACTAGCCCCTCCAATTTAGTGTGTCCTAAACTGAGTTCATTCCCCCTTATACTAGCTCTTCCATTTAAACTCACCATTCTGTTTGTGGCACCATGGTCAACAGCATCTTTTATGCTTGAAAACTCAAGCTTCATTTTTCTGATAACTTCTTTTTCTCTTATAAAATATATTTTAAAATCTTGAACTTTATAAACAACAAAAACATCCCCCTGAGCATTTCTATATACAAAGTAGAAAACAAAAAGAGGAATGTTTATGGGACCAGGAATCTTTATTCTGTGTCACTTGCTTTAAAAAAAAAGGTATATTAACTTATTCAACCTTGAGATTGTTTTTGACTCTTCTTTCTCATGTCAGATATTTATTTTCCTTTTTAATATCTTGATGGCCTCTTTTTTGTGAGAGCACTGTTACTTTTCAGTGACTACCTACTCACCCAAACCCTTCCCTTGTAACCAATATCAAATAAGGGGCAGCTGTGTAGCCCAGTGGATAGAGTGTTAGGCTTGGAGTCTGGAGAACCTGGGTTCAAATATAGCCTCAGTTCCTTAGCTGTGTGACCCTGGGCAACTGCCACTGCCTAGCTTTTGCCACTCTTCTATCTTAAAATTAATACTGGGACAGAAGGTGAGAGTTTAAAAAACAAACAAAGAATCAATAGCAGATTAAACAAATCTGCCATGTTGATCATGTGTGAAAATGCATGTCTTGTTCTTCACCTAGAGTCCAATTCTCTCTGTTAAGAGGCAGGAGATGGCTTTACTGTTAGTCCTCTGAAGCCACAATTGAGCACTGTATGGGTAGGAGTTATTTCCTTGTTGTTTACCTTTCCATTCTTGTTATTGCCTCATTTTTCCTGTTACCTGTTACCAAGTTCTCTGAATTTCACCTTCAGAGCATCTTTCTAATCCATTCTCCTGTCTTATTTCACTGATACAAGTCTAGTTCAGACTTTTATTACCACACTCTTAGACTATTACAATAGACTCCTAATGGGTCTTTCTGCTTCTACTCTCCCTCTCCTTTCACCTCCTTCACATCATCCTTCACACCACTGGCAAAATGGTCTTTCTTCTTCTTGAAATAAAGATCCATCTTCCTTCCTTCCTTCCTTCCTTCCTTCCTTCCTTCCTTCCTTCCTTCCTTCCTTCCTTCCTTCCTTCCTTCCTTCCTTCCTTCCTTCCTTCCTTCCTTCCTTTCTTCCTTCCTTCCTTCCTTCCTTCCTTCCTTCCTCCCTCCCTCCCTTCCTTCCTCCCTCCCTCCCTTCCCTCCTTCCCTCCCTCCCTCCTTTCCTTCCTTCCCTCCTTCCTTCCTTCCTTCCTTCCTTCCTTCCTTCCTTCCTTCCTTCCTTCCTTCCTTCCTTCCTTCCTCCCTCCCTCCCTCCCTCCCTCCCTCCTTTCCTTCCTTCCCTCCTTCCCTCCTTCCTTCCTTCCTTCCTTCCTTCCTTCCTTCCTTCCTTCCTTCCTTCCTTCCTTCCTTCCTTCCTTCCTTCCTTCCTTCCTTCCTTCCTCCCTCCCTCCCTCCCTTCCTCCCTCCCTTCCTTCCTCCCTCCCTCCCTCCCTTCCCTCCCTCCTTTCCTTCCTTCCCTCCTTCCCTCCTTCCTTCCTCCCTCCCTTCCTTCCTCCCTTCCCTCCTTCCCTCCCTCCCTCCTTTCCTTCCTTCCTTCCCTCCTTCCTTCCTTCCTTCCTTCCTTCCTTCCTTCCTTCCTTCCTTCCTTCCTTCCTTCCATCTTTTCTTTTTGCCTCTTGAACTTATCGATTTATCTAAACAGCTTCTTCTTCATCCCAATATTCTTCTGGGCATATCATATGACTATGGAGCCTAAATGTATGGGATTTAAAGATGTAAACATTATGGCTTACCCAAAGGGCAATGGAGAGAAGTATGATAGGTGAACATGAGTTGTCTGAAGTATGTGGCCAACAAAAAATTGGGCAGGAGAAGTGGCATAACAAAATTATCAGTAATCAGAGGACCAGAAGAGGATGTAGGTCAGTTTTATGGTGAAAGTGAGGGATAACTGATGGATTCTCATGTGCTTCACTGGTATCTTCAAAATGTTGTGTAATCCAAAAAGTGCATATTCAGTAGCCATTCCATCTATTTTGAACATGCCATTGGAAGATTTGTAGTAGGATGTGGGTAAACTTTACCCATGGAGTCAGAACCCATATCAGTGGGGACATAGATCCATGAAAGTATCTATTTAATCACAAAGAGATCTGGTTATATCACTCCCCTTCTCATAAATCTTTAGTGGCTCCCTTTCGCCTACTGGGTCAAGTATGGAACCCCTTGGTAGAGATTCAAGATATACAATCTGGTACTACCCTGTATTTCAATCTCATATCCCTCTATGTAATATATTTTCTGAGGCAGCAGTGACTTAGTGGATAGAGTGTCAAGCATGGAGTCAAGAAGACTTGACTTTGTGAGTTCAAATCTGACCTTAGATACTTCCTACCTGTGTGACCCTGAGTAGGTCACTTAACTCAATTTCTCTTAGTTTCTTTACTGTAAAATGAGCCGGAGAAGGAAATGACAAACCATTATAGTATCTTTGCCAAGAAAATCCCAAATGGGTTCATGAAGAGTCAGACACAACTGATACGACTGAACAACAACAACGGAATATATATTCTAGCCTAACTAGGCTCTATTTTCCTCTACTCCTTGGATAACTATCCTCCCACTTGCTTGAAGTAAGCTGTTCCCTATGCTTCATGCTTCTTCTATTGAATTCTTACTCATTCATTATTTTTTTACTTAAAAAAAAAATCCTTACTTTCTGTCTTAAAATCAATACTGCGTTTTGGTTCTCAGGTAGGAGAATAGTAAGGGCTAGGCTATGGGGGTTAAATGACTTTCCCATGGTCACACAGCTAGGAAGTATCTAAGCTCATATTTAAACCCAGGACCTCTTATCTCTAGGCTTGGCTCCCGATCCACCAAACCACCTAGCTGCCCCCTACCCATCCTTTAAATCCCAACTCAAATGCCATTTTCCCCAGGAAGCCTTTCTGGATAAATCTAGATGGCAACAACTTTTTAATTCTAACTCTGAGCATGTAATATTTTCTATTATAGTTATCTGTTGATATTTCATCTCCTTACTAAACTCTAAGCTTTCTGTGTACACAGTTGTTTGGTGATAACCACTCAATTAATACTTGTTAAAAGAACATTCTATATTCTAAGATCCCTTGTAGTTCCAACATTCTATGTTCTATGATTTATCCAGAAGTTGCAAATTTCTACTGCTTTATTATCAACAGTTTCCAAGTGGTTTACAATGTCTGCCGAAGAGGATGAGAGACACACAAGTTTTGTTTTTTTTTTTGCCTCTCTGAACAAATGAAGAAGGTAAAATAAAATAAAAAGCAATACATGCTACATAACACTTTGCTGTGATAGATAGGATCATCTTTTACCTGCAACAGAACAGCCCGAAGAATATAACAAGGAGCCTAGAAGGCCACCTCAGGCTGAAAGTCGTTGGTGGGTGAGACTGTTATATTCTAGGTGATACATCTGGGATAGCTTTTCAGTCATTTGCTTGTCTTGCTCCCCACGCTCTGCCTCTGCTAGACAGTATGTTAACTTCACACATATTTCAAGTTCATAATTAAATAAAAAGTTTAATTCAATTAGGATCCATATGGTAAAATCAAGATGCATTAAACTCATATATCATAGAATGCAATGTGGTAATCATTTCCAACACCCAAGGCAAAACCTACCCCATCATCTTTTAGACTGGAGTCTGTTTCCTTGTTCTTCAGTCCCCTGGATTGAGAGAGAGAGAGAGAGAGAGAGAGAGAGAGAGAGAGAGAGCAAGTCAACCATGGACTTCTCAATTTGATCCAAAACTTCACATCTCTGTCAAGTGGGGTCAGACACAAATTAAATCACAACAGGTTGCTACCCAGGGACTGCGTGATGTGACAGGGGTCTATTGACTGCCACTGTATGTTTGAACAGGATGCTGGATCCTGTATGGCTCCAAGGATCCAGAAACTCAATGGTGTATCTGTCCAACTTGTATATTTGTTTATCCCTAAAAACTCAGCACTAGAAGGAACCCTGCTTATTCACCCTCAAAACTAGTGCCAAACAGATAGTTGTCCCCTTCGCTCAAGTTGAATGCCAAAAATTGCAACAAATAAGTTGTAGCTTCAACCTCTTTTTAAAAAAAATCCACACTTTCTGTCTTAGAATCAATACTGTGTAAGGGCTAGACAATGGACATTAAGTGACTTGTCTAGGATCACTCAGCTGGGAAGTGTCTGAATCCAGATCTGAACCCAGGAACTCCCATCTTTAGACCTGACTCTCCAAGGGTTCACTTGGGTCAGCCCTAGCCAACACTGGTCCATACTTTGGGTAATTCATTGAGTCTTTCCAAGTCTGTTTGCTGTTTCCAAAGACTTCCAAATGGTTTACTGAGGGGCTGGGCCAGACTGCCCTTTCTTCCTTCCCTGCTCTTGTTCCCAATCACATATCCCCAAAGGAGATTATTGAAGGGCTTCACAATGAAATCACTATCCTTCATGAGTTTAGAATAGTCTAGTTTCTGAAGATTGTTCAGATATGGCCAGCCAATGTGTATTTGTTTCCCCTTGGGGGTAGTATTCTCTCCCTGCTCTGACACTGGGCAATCTAGATCCTTGGCAGGACCTCTTTAGAACTTGCACTTGCCAATATGACAGCTTCAGACAAGCATCTTCCTGTTTCATTGACCCTTTTTTCATGCTTTTCCAATGTCTTTCCAAAGCCCATAAGGTCATTCAGGGATACTAACGCTTTTAGGTAGTTCATGTCTCCAATTATCTTCTCCCTAATTCTTTGCAAGGCAGTAGGAAGCCCCCCAAATCTCTTGTTATTATTCAGTTATTTTCAGTCATCTCCAAATTGTCATGATCTCATTTAGGGTTTTTTTTTGGCAGAGATACTGAAGTGGTTTGCCATTTCCTATCCAGCTTATTTCATAGCTGAGGAAACTGAGGCAAACAGGGTGAAGTGGCTTGACCAGGGCCACATAGCTAGTAAGTATCTGAAGCCAGATTTGAACTTGAGCTCACAAAGATGAGTCTTCCTGACTCCAGTCCCAGCACTCTACCCACACTGCCACCTAGACGCCTCTAAAACCTCTTGGAGGGGGCATTTATTCAAACTGATGGAATCATGAAGGGTTTCTTTTCTGTCTTTCTCTGCCTCTGGGACTTTGAAGCTGCCTGTTAATAGGCACAAATATTGAAAAACAATGGCTGCTTCACAAATAACCCAGGGCACCTCACTTCTCTTATTTAATGTCTGGTCCATTTGTTTTTGTCTACCCTGGAGGAGCAAGTCTGTCTACTGTTCCATTTCTCAGCAGATTTTCTTTTCTTTTTTTTCCTCCAGTAATATTTTATTGTATTTTTTTCCAATTACATGTAGAAACAAATTTCAACATTTGTTTTCTGACATTTTGTGACCCAAGTTCTCTCCCTCCCTCCATTCCCTCCCTCCCTGAAACTGTAAGCAATTTGATATAGTTTGTACATGTGCTATCATGCAATACATATTTCCATATTCATTATGTTGTGAAAGAAAACATATTGCACATACAAGAAAAAACTCATGAAAAAAATGAAGTGAAAAATGGTATGCCTCAATCTGCTTACAGACTTCATTTTTCCCTGGAGGTAGAGAGCATTTTTCATCACGAGTCCTTTGGAGTTGTCTCGGATCATTGGATTTCAGCACATTTCTGTAAGCTTCCACCTTTCTACCCGGCCAACCAGGATTTGACTTCTATGGCCCATATTCTCTCTCTCTCTGCCCCCTGACCACTGCTCAGATTCTGTAGCCACTGGTCACATCTCACCTGCTGTCCAGCTTCTTCTACTATGGCCAAGTACAAAAACAAGTCTGGTCCAGCCATGTATGGTCCATTCGGGATAGTCCAATGCCATCTACCTCATCCACACTCATTGATCTTCTGCCTACTAACCTTGGAAGCAGCCATTCCACTCATGACATCCATTCAGAGGGCTTCTCTCCCTCTTGCTGGAAGATAATCATGAACCAGCCATGGGCCTGCTGGGTTGTCTCTTCTTTGCCAAAGCGCCTCTCTAGTCTTTTCAAGTATTCACCGTTTAATCTCAGAATTCTGTCCTTGTGGGGTCCACTTAATTATAACATCTAGCATTAATGTGGTGCTTTAAGATTTACAAGCATTTTAAATATACCCTTCCATTGGATCCTCACAACAACCCAGATAAATAGGTACTATTATTATTCCCATATTACAGATAGGAAAACTGAGGTTGGTAGAAGTAATTTGTCCGGGGTCACACTTCTAATAATTATCTGAGGCTGGATCTGAATTCAGGTGTCCCTGAATATGCTACTTAGCTGAAAGCCAAGATGGGCCCCCGCCATCCCAAGGTATTTGATTCTCTTTTTCTGTTTCTCCAAATCTGTTCTCTGTTAGAGAACCCCCCTGCTCTATTCTATCTAGGATTCAGAAGTCCCCACCAGAGGGGCATAGATTCTCTCCTCAAAAAAGCTCATGGTGTTCCTTAGGGGGTTTGTATGGATGGTTTGATTTTCATTTCCAACCAATTACAGTTGACTTAATGTCATCTTTCTAGCCAACAGATGCTTCAGTCTACCCTCAGCCCAACCTTTTCTCTTTAAGTCTACAGATGCCTTCTCAACATCTCCTCCTCGGCAGGAAGTCTCCTAAGTAGTTTCTAGACATCTCCTCAGCTTTTATCTCTTCAGGGATGCCAGAATGCCCTACTGATTCAGATAATTCCTCCCACAGGCAGTGTCTGTCTGCTCCCTTGTATACTTTTAGAAATCTTCCTGATTGTTTATAGCATTACTTTCAGTATATTCCCCACCATCAAAGACCCCTCTTCAGATCTAATCCCTCCTTGTGGACACTGCCAACGTCCAATGGTGGTACCACCATGGTGCTCCCTTAGCCCCAAATGATCATCGCAATGGAAAGTATATACTCAGCAATGTACAATGTCAATATTTAACCGCTCAACAAAACACCAAGGTCAGCATTTAATCATACAATAATGCAATAATGTTAATAACCCACAACACATAAAACACTGTAACACGATGCACATTAATTGGGCATTTTACCACCATGGGCAAAGCAGCGAAGCAAGAGCTTGTCTGCTTAGATATAGGAAATCAGTGGGAAACACGCTACACAATTTTAAGCTTAGTGGGAAAAAAAGCCATTGGAAAAAATCAACCAAAAGCAAATTTCCTCAGGTTGTCCTGGTGCTTAAACAGGGAAAAAAAATTTCTTCACAAAAGGAAAACAATTTTCCCCAGAACTGAGCTCATCATGGAACTGGTGTTTTATTGTATTTCCCCTGTGGTAGGGCAGCCCAACTAACACAGCAAACTGGTGGCTGGGACTGACTTGATATTCAGGTTTAAGACACTTTGTGGGTCAGACTATATTATAGCCTAGACTCCACATCTAGGTTTACTGGTCAATATTGGCTTGTAACACTGCCAAGAAAGCTCCAATTGGGCTCATGAAGAGTTAGATCTAACAGCAAACAACTCACAAGAGGTTGCCCTACAAGCACTGGGGCGGGATCCAGGAACTTTCCATGACTCTTTTGGTGCAGCCAGATGAATTAATAGACATCCATCCCCAGACAACTCCCTGTGCTTGAGCCAGATTGTGAACATTCACTCAGACCTCAAATTCATAATTAACAGTTTAATTAGATTAGTATAGTAAAATCTAGAAGTATTAGACCCATGTATAATAGAATATGATATTCTAGTCATGCCCAACATTTGAGAGAAATGTCCCTGTAACTCTTCTTTAAGTCATGAGATTGTCTCTTCTCTTTTCATTTTCCTGGACTGTAGGAGAACAAATCTAGTTAAGCTGGAGTTGGACACAGGTAGCTCAATTCCTGGAGCCTGGAAGACCCAAGTTCAAATCCAGCCTTAAATACTAGCAGTATGACCTTGGGTAAGTCACTTAACCCTGTTTACCTCAGTTTCCTCATCTGTAAAGTGTGCTGAAGAAGGATATGGCAAACCATTTTAGTATCTTTGACAAGAAAACTCCAATTAGGATCAAGAAGAGTTGGATTTAACAATAAACAACTCACAAGAAGTTGCCAGTCAAGGACTGGGGAGTGCTCCAGGAACTTTCCGTGACTTTTTTGGTTGTAATTGTATGAATTAAAAGGTTGGCAAGAGGGCAGCTGGGTGGCTCAGTGGATTAAGATCAATGCTCAGAGAGGGGAGATCCTAGGTTCAAATCTGGCTTCAGATACTTCCTAGAACTGTAAGTAGCTCACTGCTTACCCATAACTAACCTTAAAGCAGAGGGTTTTGTTAAGCTTTTTTTCCATGGACCTTTTTGGCAGGCTGCAGAAGCCCATGGCCTCCATTCAGAATAATGTTTTTAAATATATACAATGAAATTAATAGAATTATAAGGGAAGCTGATTAGAGCAGAATATAGTTATAAAAATATTAAAAGAAACTAGTTCATGGATACCAGGTTAAGAATCTCTGTCCTAAAAGCCAATGTTGGGGGTAGCTAGGTGGCTCAGTGGATATGGTATCAGGTCTAGAGTTCAAATCTGGTCTCAGACACTTCCTAGCTGTGTGACCCTGGGCAAGTCACTTAACCCCCATCGCCTAGCCCTTCCCACTCTTCTGTCTTAGAACTGATACTTGTATTGATTTTAAGACAGAAGGTGAAGGTTTAACAATAATAATAATAATAAAAATGCTATAACTAAATTATAAATAATAAAAGATATAATAAATAAAATAAATAATAAAATTATATAAAATATATAATATTAAAAAAACCCAACAAATGACAAAAATCCATTGGCTATGGGCATCCCCCCACCCAGTTTCCCTTCAGTCTCCTGTCCTGCTCTGGAGTCTGACAGCACAGAGGCAGGGCTAAACCCCAGCTAGGCCCAGGCTGAAGCTCTCGGGGACACTTGAGGAGCCTCTGAGGAAGTGCTGTCTCCTGAAGTTCTGGAACTGTACGCCAACAGATACAATTCCTTACCTAACATTCACAAAATTCCTTTCTTATAGAAGCCATAGAAGAGACAATGAACGACTGACTTTCTGACCCCGTGAATCACAGCTATCCTGGGCTTTTTTTGGCAAGGATACTGGAGAGCTTTGCCATTTCCTTCTCCAGCGGGCTAGCAGAGGTTAATTGACTCGGCCAGGGTCACACAGCTGGGAAGTGTTTGAGGCTGGATTTGAACTCAGGTTTTCCTGACTCCAGACTCTTCACCATAGTGCTTCCTACCGGAGCACGGAAGCTCGGAGAGAAGCCTTTTGCTCGTGATGATGGGGCCGTGGATTGTAGAGCTGGACACCAACAGAAGTGTTCTGACACTAAGGCCTGCATTCTTTCCGGAGGGCATGGGCGCAGCTATTAATAAACCAGGCTGGGGTGTGGGTGAACCACAGGCCTCTCGGTGGTGGAGGAGCTGTCAAAAGTCCTCCGGCCATCCGCCTCCAGAGAGGAGAGGGACGGGAAATGGCTAGTTTCCATAGTGACGGAGATACACTCCGGGCCTAATGAGGAGGGAAGCGGTCTATGACTGCCACAGAGCACAGGAGGACACCTGGGGGGGGGGGGGGCAGTCACCAAATAAACAGCCGCCCCAAGGAAGGACGAGGAAAGCCCAGGGCACGAGGGCCGTCCAGTCCCCGTCCGGGGGAAGAGACAACACACAAGACTTCGAGTTAAGAGACCCGGTTCAAGTCCCGGCCCTCCTCCGGCTCGCCTCGCTGAGGTCGAACGGCTCCCTCCCTCTTTCCTCACTTAGAAGATGGGGCATCCCTCACAGAGGCACAGGGGAGACAACATGGCGACTGTCAAATGCGGCAGGCCTGGACAATGGGGTAATTGTTGTTAGTCATTTCTACCCCCGAGAGCCCCTGGGGCATCGGACACGACGAGCAGACCTGGCTTGGCCCGCGGCGGAATTCCAGACTTCAGCCAATGTGATCTCACCGGCGTTCATAGCCCTCCCTTCTCAGGAGGGAGGGGGCCCAGGCTGGTTTCACCAGCATCTGCCAGTCGATTCATCTTCACAGGATGGTGAGTCAGGAGACAATCTTGGCTCTGCCCTGACTTGCCGCGTGACCATGGTGCAGCCTCTTTAACCTCTCCGTGCCTCAGTTTACCCACGGTGTAAAATGGGAAGAGTCATGCTTCTCCCCTTCTCCCAGGGGTGTTGATGGGGTGACATAAAATATTGAAGTATTATCTGTTTTCACAGTCCCAGAGCGCCTCATCCTTAGGCGGAAGTTGCCTACAGCTGAGCTTCCCCTACACACTGGGCTAGGGAGTGGGGAGAGCCCAGCTGTCAGGGACCCACCCCAAACCCCCTTTCCTTCTGGCAGCATCAGTGAACTTTTATAGAGCCAGGCTTGTGGGGGAGGAGGAATCCCAAGGGCAGCCTGGATAAGGTTCCCTCACTTCTCTCCGGAGGACTTCAGAGGGACCTTGCCCTGAGGGGCTCTTTCTAGGCCCAAGTCCTCAGGCCCTGGGCGGTGTTGGGCTTCTTGGGGATGGCACTTGAGAGAGGATGCTTTACCTTGCCCACACTTCATTAATCTTTAAACCCTTTCTTTCTGTCTTAGTAACAATTCTGAGGTCCGGGGCTAGGCAAAGAGGGCTGTGACTTTTCCAGGGTCACACTGAGGAAGTATCTGAGACCAGATTCAAACCTAGGTCTTCCTGACATTCTATCCAATGAGCCACCTAACTGCCATACTTAATTTATAAAAAAGTTCTATTAACTTCTTCCTCTCCTCCTCCTCCTCTTCTTCCTCCTCCTCTTCTTCCTCCTCCCCTTCTCCTCTTCCTCCTCTTCTTCCTCCTCCCCTTCTCCTCTTCCTCCTCTTCTTCCTCCTCCCCTTCTCCTCTTCCTCCTCTTCTTCCTCCTCCCCCTTCTCCTCTTCCTCCTCTTCTTCTTTCTCCTTCTTCCTCTTCCTCCTTCTTCTTTTCCTTCTTCTCCTTCTTCCTCCTCTTCCCCCTCCTAGGACAGTCATTTTCCAGTGTGTCCATCCCCTCTACATCGAATAGGCCCTTATTACAAAGAAAAACAAAATAAAAACAATTGATAAAGTGATGCCATCTGATACCACACACAACATGCTGCTCCTGGATTGAAATGTGTTAGATCTGCTCTCCAAGGACTCACCTTTGTCCAAACTTTAGAGGAACTAAACTTAGTGATGGGGAGGAGATAAGTCTTGGCCTCTTCATTTATCTATTCAACAAACAGTTAAGTTCCTATTCATGTGTGGACAGCAGCGAGTGGAAAGGGAGAGTAAGGAATAGTAGAAGCAGTTCAGGTTAGATCAGGGAAATGAGTCTGGAGAGCACAGGGTGTAGGGCAGGGGGCAGCTCGTTCATCTGGTTTGGTCAGAGTATAATAGAGGGGAGTGATGAGAGATAGGGCTGGTGAGGTGTGGGGGGCATATTGTAGAGCCAGTCAGTAGGCATTCACTAAGCACTGAGTGCCAGGGAGGGCAGCTGGGGGTGCAGTGGATAGAGCACTGGGCCTGGAGTCAGGGAGATCTGAGTTCAAATTTGACCTTGACATTCACTGTGTGACCTTGGGCAAGTCTCAATCCCTCTTTGTCTCAATTCTGCATCTGTAAAATGGGGACACTGGAGAAGGAAATGACCAGTTGCTCCAGGTATTTGCCAAGAAATCCCCAAGGACATGTTAATGGGATCACAAAGAGTCTGACATGACTGAATAACTAAACAAGATAATGTGCCAGGCATTGTACTAAGTGCTGTAGAATCCAAAAGAAAACAATGAAAAAGTCCCCAGTCCATAACCTCAAGGAACATACATTAAAAACAAAAAACAAACAAACAAAAAACTACAGGGGCAGCTGGGTGGCTTAGTAGATGGAGAGCCAGGACTAGAGACAGGATAAACCCTGGGTTCAAATCTGGCCTCAGAACTTCCTAGCTGTGTGACCCTGGGCAAATCACTTCACCCCCATTGCCTAACCCTCACTGCTCTTCTGCTTCAGAACCAATCTATAGTACTGATTCTAAAATGGAAGGTGAGGGCTTAAAAAAACTACATAAAAGTAATTACAGAGTAGATGGACATCATTAGCTATGGATAGTCTCCCTCTTGTAGAAAGTGGTCTTTGGGATGATAATAAAAGCTAATTTAATATATCATTATAGCAAATAATGACAATAGTTAATATTTATATAGCATCCACTATGTGCCAGGTACTATGCTAAACACTTTATAAGTATTATCTCATGATTCTCACAACAGTCTGAGAGGTAGGTTCTATTATTATCTCCATATTACAGTTAAGGAAAGTGAGGCAAACAGAAGTTAAGTGACTTGCTTAGGGTCACACGGATAAGTGTCTTAGGGTCACATAGGTAGTGTTTGTCGTTCAGTCATTTTTCAGATGTATCCAACTCTTTGGGATCCTATTTGGGGTTTTCTTGGCAAAGATGCCCAGAGTGGTTTGCCATTTCCTTCTCTAGCTCGTTTTACAGATGAAGAAACTGAGGCAAATGTGGTTAAACAATTTGCCCAGAGTCATACAACTAGAAACTGTCTGAGGCTGATTTAAATTCAGCCCTTGAGCTTTATCCATTGGGCCACCTAATTGCCCCAGAAGAAGGGATCCAGGTTGTGGATTTAAATTTAAATGGAAAATAGAGGACTTTATGTTTGACCTTAGAGAAGATAGGGAGCCATTGGAGATCTTTGGGAGATGGGGGTGATATGGACAGATCTACCCTTTGGAAAAATCACCTTAGCAGATGAGTGAAGGTGGAGTGTAATGGATGGAGGCTTGAGGGAGGGATACACATTAGAACCATTACAGTAATCCAAGAGAAAGGTGACGAGGACCTGAACTAGGGTTGCAACCATGAGCTGAGAGAATGGGAGGGATATAAGGGAAGTTAAGAGAGAAATGAAAAGATCTGGCAAGGGTCTGGATATGTGAGATCAGGAACAGTGAGGAATCAAGGGTGACACCTGGGTTTGGGGCCTTGGTGCCTTTGAAGATGATACCCTCCATCGTAAAGGGGAAGGGGGAGGTTCTGGGGAAAAGATAAGTCCTATTTTAGACATGTTGAGTTTAATATGTCTGGGGGTGGCATCTGTTTCTTCAGATCCAAGAGGTAGTTGAAAATGCATTAACTGTATCTTTGGAAAGAGACTAGGACTGGATATAAAGATCTGGGAATTCTCTGTTAATAGAACCCAGAATCTGGTAAGATCACAAATAATGGTGGGAGGATAAGAGACCAGGACTGAGCCATGCTTAGGTGTTTGGCTTGGAAAGGAGATAGGTCACATCTTTATAAGAGAAAGGGTGAAGGAGGAGATAATGGAGGGAGGCATCTGAGTGATGTGAGATGAGAAAAAGAGAGAAGGGAGGGTTGTCTTTGAATTGCCTCAATTTTTTTCCCCTTTGTATGAGATGAAGTTCTCATGCCAGGCAGAAGAATTTGGACTTTTTCCTGTGGGCAACAGGGAAGCAGTGGGGATTTATTTTTCAAAACTTATAATAATTTTTTTAAGTGAGGGAAGTTTTTAAATGGGGGAGAGATGTATATTAAGATGATGGAGGCAGGGAGATTGAATAAGAGGCTATGATACCATTATGATACCAGAGAAAGTTAGAGGGGGAGTGAAATAGAGGGATGGCTTGTGGAGATTGTAGAAGGACCTGACCACTCTATTATATAGGGCTCTCCAAGTATAAAACTGTTTCTTGCCCCTAGGAGGTAAGGAATTGGACTAGGCAGGACCTTAGCAAAAAATGTCAATTTGCTTCAGACACTTCCTAGCTGTGTGATCCTGGGCAAATCACTTGACCCCAATTGCCTAGCCACCCTTGACACCCTTCTGTTTTAAAATTGTTACAAATACAGAGGGTAAACGTTTTGAGGAAAAATAAAGTCTAATCAGAGGAGTTTGTCTTACCCCCTTGCAATCTTCTTATATATCTCTCCATTTGATTGCCTTTCCCAAGTGGTGTGGTTCCAAAAGACTTTGCTCTTGGCTATCTGTCAGCTAACCTTCCCTCTCCCTCAAGGTTTCCAATATTCTCCTTGAGGACATTTGCATTTTAATAGATTTTTGGTATATAAAGAAACCAGTAAGGTAATGTCCTATTCTCTACAGAGCTATTTTCAGGGTTCTGGCTGTTCAGGGATACCTGAGTTGACAGGAGGCAGTGTGAGGTCCTGGTGCTGCTAGTACTTTGGTATGACCTTGAGTAAATCACTCTCACCCTTCCTTCCTTCCTTCCTTCCTTCCTTCCTTCCTTCCTTCCTTCCTTCCTTCCTTCCTTCCTTCCTTCCTTCCTTCCTTCCTTCCTTCCTTCCTTCCTTCCTTCCTTCCTTCCTTCCTTCCTTCCTTCCTTCCTTGTATCACATAGCCAGGAAGTATTTGAGACCAAATTTGAACCCAAGTCCTCCCAACTCCAGACCTGGTGCTCTATCTACTGAACCCTGACATCCTTACTCTTTGCCTCAGTCTTATTTGTAAAAGAAGAGAGTTGGACTAGATGAATGTTCTCTCTGATTCTTTCAAGTGCTAATTCTATAAACTTATAAATGCTGATTCTTTTGCTCCCATATAATTCATAGAGGCTTACATCTCCTTCTGAGATAAAGACAAGTACTGTGTTACTGGGGAGGGTCTGTCTCCCCTCCTGCAGGCCTCCTTTCCTTGGTAATTTTCTCCATCCTCATCTCTGTAACCCATCTGTGTATCAGGTCTTCCCATCCCAGGTCTGGGCACCCAAGAATTCCTGGTGTATGGGATGGGTGGTGTCTTTCTATATATTTTATAGTTGGCGTCTTGTAACCCTCACTAGCAGGCTGGTACCTGTCATGGGGAACTTCCCTCTCAAATAACCCTGGAGGCTTTGACAACCATTAGTTTCCACAGTGGATTTTCTTTAGGCCAAGTCACTCAGTTTATGATGCCTGGACATCCCATGGGGGCTTTAGAACATAGAGCATATAAACTGTAAAGATCATGGGTCTAGAGTTAGAAAGAGTCTTATAGGACATCTATTCTAATCCTATCATTTTATAGATGAGAAAACTGAGGCCCAAGAGGGTTAAATAGCTGGTCAAAAGTCACATATACAGTAGTAAACTTTGAAGGAAGGAAGGGACTTTAGGACACTGAATGCCAAAATGGAAAGTACCTTGAGACATAGACTTATGCAGGACCTTAGACAATCCAACCTTTTCATTTTACAAATTGGAAAACAGTTCTAGAGAGGGAAGATGAGCTGCCCAATGGTACATTAGTGGCAGAGACCCTTGGAAATGAGGTTATATAGTCTCTGTGGTGGGTCATCATAAGTGATGGCATGTCAGCTTCTTGGGCTTCTCATTCTCCTTCATATCTCTGGAGCCTTTCACATGCAGATCACCTTCTCTTTGATAATCTCATCTCTGTAGCTTTTTGTGACACTACTCTCCTTGGTTCTCCTTCCTATCTAACTGTTCTTCTTTGTCTCCTTTGATGGATCTTCACCCAGGTCATGCCCACTGACCATAGTTATCTCTAGGCCCAGTCTAGGGCTCTCTTTTCTTCTCCCTCTATATTATTTCACTTTGGTGATCTCATCATTTTCCATGGATTCAATTATCATCTCTATGTTGATGATTCTCATCCTCTAGCCCTGCTCTCTCTAGTCTTCGGTCTCCAATTGCCTTTTGGATGTCTTGAACTGCATGTCCTTAAACTCAAAATGTCCAAAACCAAACTCATTATCTTGCTTCCCACTTCCAAACTTCCCTCTTACTGTTGAGGGTAACACTACCTTCTTAGTTACTGAGGCTTACGACCTATGATCTTCTACTCCTCTCCCTCTCTTCCTCTCTCCATCTCTCACTCAGCTGTCATATCCAATCAGTGGTTAACTTCTATCATTTCTATCTTCATAATGGTATTAGTGTATTCATAGAATATTAGTATATCTCAGAGTCTAAAGTTGGATGTATCACCTTTACAAATAGGAGAGTCAGGCCTGGAGATGGGAGGTCTTGGGTTAAATTTGACCTCTGAGATTTCCTAGCTTTGTGACCTTGGGCAAGTCATTTAACCCCCATTGCCTAGCCCTTACCACTCTTCTGCCTTGGAACCAATACACAATATTGTTTCCAAGATGGAGGGTAAGGGTTAAAAAAACAAAAACCAAATAGGATATGCACTCCATAATTAGTCCTCACTGCATCCTATAGAGTTAAATAATTGTACTGTTGGAGTGAACTGTATCAGTCTTGTTGAATAAAGCATTTCATAATATATTTTTAAAATACCTAGCTTTCTTTCCTTTGACATTACTGCCACCATGGTACAGGTCCTTATCACTTCATGCCTTAACTATTGCAATAGCTTCCTAGTGAGTCTCCCTCAAGTTTCTCCCCACTTTAACATGTCCTTTCAGCTGTCAAATTGATTCTTCTAAAATGCAGGTCTGTCCATATCATCTTCCTCCCCATTCAATAAATGTCAATGGCTCCCTATTACTTCCAGATAAAAGATAAAATCCTCTGGCTTTCCAAGCTCTTCACAAATTGACTCCTTACCTTTGCAGTCTTCTGGATGGAACTTGTTTCCCTCCATATCCTCAGTGATCCAGTGACTTGGGCCTCCTTTCTGGTCTTCTTACAAGATGCTCCATCTCCTGACTCTGGACATTTTCTCTGGCAGTCCCCCATGCCTGGAATGTTCTCCCTCATTTATGTCTTCTGACTTCCCTGGCTTTCTTCAAGTGTCAGCTAAAATTTCACCTTCTTGCAAGAAGTCTTTCCCTGTCTGCCTGTCTCCTTGCCTTTTCTTTGAGATTATTCCCAATTTCTTCTGTGTAGAGCTTGTTTGTACATAGTTGTTTGCAGGTTGTCTCTCCCATTAGGCTGTGAGCTCCTTGAGGGCAAGGACTGCTTTTTACCTTTTTTTTAATTTCATAGTGCTTAGTTCTGTGCCTGGTACATAATAAATCTTTTTTTTTTTTTAAACCCTGACCTTCCATCTTAGGAATCAATAAGTGGATTGGTTCCAAGACAGAAGAGCAGTGAGGGCTGGGCAATGGGGGTTAAGTGACTTGCCCAGGGTCACACAGCTAGGAAGTATCTGAGGTCAGATTTGAACCCAGGACATCTCCCAACTCTAAGCTTGGCTCTCAATCCACTGAGCTACCCAGCTGCCCCCTATGGCAAATCTTAATAAATGCTGTTACCTAACTAGTTTCTAGTCTTTCTAGTCTATATCCTCTAAATCCTCTAGCCAAATAGAACTATTTTCCATCTGATCATAGCCTGTGATTTCCACTGTTGGGCCTTTGCTCATGCTATTCCCTAAGCTTAGAATGTCCTTCCTCTTTTTTTGCCTACTGAATTCTTAGGCATCCTTCAAAGCCTAATTCAAATGCTGCACCCTCCATGAAGCTTTCCTTGATCCTCACTACCAGTAATGTTTCTCTCTTAGACCTCACAGAGCATTTACCATGGAATGTTGAGCATTCTAGCTATCTGTGCCATTGTGCCCATGATCTCCAAGATGGCAGGAACCCTACCTAATCTAAACTCTAGTCTCCCTGACCTGCACTGGGACTGAACACAAAGAAATCACTTAATAAATGTTTATTGATTGGCTGATTTCTTCTTTGATGGCCGGGCTATTTTTGGCAATTTGGCCTTCCGACTGATGTCAAATCCAATTGATAAGCATTTCTTGGACACCTATTACATGCAAGGCTGGCCTGTACCATGCAGGCTACTGTTGGGTCTTTGCCTTTACGGAGTTTCTAGTCTGGATGAGAAGATGTCTCATAGGTGGGTAGAGATGCTCCTCTCCTTCCCCTCAACTCTTCACTGTAAAGTCACATTCTTCCATCTCTCCATCCAACCATCCAGCTGGCCAGCACTAAGAGGTTTCTGTGTGCAGAGCACCATCATAGGCTTTGAGGGAGATCCAGAGTTTAGAGCAATCCATCAATTTATTTATGAACAAATATTTCAAAATGTGCTAGGCACTGTGCTCTGTTCCGGAGAGATGTGAAAATGGAAAAGTAAAACAAAACCAAAAACAATGGCTTCTGTCCTTGAGGAGTTTACAATCCATGGGGAAAACAGCATATGAGTAAAATTTATATACATTTATACATATATACATTTATAAATGTGCAAAGACAGGAAAGTGGGAGATGGAATACTGCATTCAAGAAATAATAATTAGGCTTGAACGGTAAAGTGCATGGAGGGGATTTATGGGATGATTTTGGAAAGATTGGCTCAAACCAGATTGGGAAGGGCTTTGAATGACAGAGTTGAGTTGAGTTCATGCCCCAAAGGAACGGAAAACATTGTGGAATGCCAGACTGTGACTGCTTGCCTCATTGATCCGTCAACTTGCCAAAAGTTCAGTCATATGTCTTCATTCCTTTAATTGGTTTTGATTCTAATTGGAGTGTAGTTTCTCCTTCCTAATCCTCTCCCTTCCCACGGTGGGGTTCCCACTGCCCGCCAGTGTGAAGGAGCTAATATGAGCCTTTATGAAGGGAGAGGCGACCTTAAAGCCTTGGCTGAGGAGAGGAGAAGAGAAGGAACCTGTCAAGGGATGAAATAGAATGAGGTGTGCTGGGAAAGGCAGGGTTCCTTCCTCAGGTTAATCTTAACTGCTTCACGGCTTTGTGACCTGTGTGGCCTCTGCCACAAAATCAGACCAATCCAGCCCATGGTGCCTGGCAGTCCCATGGTGGTCTTAGCACAAAGTCAATCAGAGCCTTAGGATAGAGAATGTCAGAGCAGGAGGAAGGGATGTGTTGGAGCCAGCCAGAGCTGAAGGCTCATGAGAACTGATTGTTAAATTTTCAGCATAAGCATTTATATCTTGGAAATCAGAAAGCCCTCCAAATCATAGATTGATACATTTTAAATCATCTATATTTAAGGAAGTGATGGAAATGGCTAATATGAAAATATGTTTAAAAATTTTTTTAAAACCCTTACCTTCCATCTTAGACTCAATACTGTGTTTTGGTTCCAAGGCAGATGAGAGGTAAGGGCTAGGCAATGGGGGTTAAGTGACTTGCCCAGGGTCACACAGCTAGGAAGTGTCTGAGGTCAGATTTGAACCCAGGACCTCTCGTCTCTAGGTCTGGCTCTCAATCCATTGTGTCATCTAGCTGTGCCCTATATATATATATATGTTTTGCATGATTTCACATATATAACTGATATATTATTTGTCTTCTCAGTAGGGGAGAGAGGTTAAAGAGGTAGGAAGAAAATTTGGAACTCAAAAACATTTTTAAAATTAATTAATTAAAATATTTTTTTCATGGTTACATGATTTGTGTTGTCTCCCTCTCCCCTCCCGGAGCTGACAAACAATTCCACTTGGTTATACATGTATTATCACTCAGAACCTATTTCCATATTATTCATTTTTGTAATAATCTTTTAAAATAAAAACCCCAAATCAGATATCCATATAAACAAATGATAAATCATGTTTTTTTCTTCTGTGTGGAACTCAAAATATTAAAAATAAATAAATAATAATTTAAAAATAAATTAGAGGAGAAGTAGATAAACTGGAAACCCCAAAGCTATAGAAATGATAAAACTAAAAGCTGGTTCTAGAAATAAAATAGAAATAAATTGATAAATCTTTTTTTAAAAAGTGATGGAAAATGCCAGTTATTTAGATAAAAAAATGTGAAGTTAACCTAAAAGTGTGTTATGGTTACATTTTTTTTTCTCAAAAAAGCTTGTTGTTAAACATTTATAAGAATATTTCTGGCTGGAGAACCCTGAGAATACAGAATGTTAGACTGCAAGAGACATTACAAGAAGGAATTCAAAGTTGTGGGAATTTAGGGAGGATTTAAGGCCGTCCCTTTATTTTGACAATGAGGGGACGTGACTTGGCTGGGTGGCGGGGCAGGGACTGGGCTCCTGGTCTCACTTTCCTGGCCAGGGCTCTTTCCATCACACCATGGCAGACTCTTCCCCCAGTCGGGCTGCTAATTTTCTTCCCTGACTTGGGGTGGGCCAGTCTCCATCATGGCAGTTTCTTGGAGGCTGTAAAGGCTGAGATGGGCACCTTGTCTGGCAGTGAATGGAGAAGAGTCGCCTTGTATCATGCCAGCTCCCTCTGCTGACTGCTTCCCAGACTGCAATCAGCTGAGCTGGGATGACTTTCTTTGGCAGAGGAAGCCTTCTTGCTACAGTGATGCAGAGGGTATGAATGTCCTTTCTTCATCCTGGGATTGGTGTGGCAGTTTAGGCATGTATGAATCTTGGTTATATTTGGGGTGTGTGTGCTCAAAATAACAGTCTAGGCATGTATGAACCTTGGTTATATTTTGGGGATGCTAAAAAACCACACACCCCCAAAATATAACCAAGGTTCATACATGCTTGGACTACTACAATTGGGCTGTAAAAAGGATATCGGGGGCAGCTGGGTGGCTCAGCGGATAGAGAGGCAGTCCCAAGTTCAAATCTGGCCTCAGATACTTCCTCACTATGTGACCCTGGGAAAGTCACTGAACCCCCATTGCCTAGCCCCTACTTCTCTTCTGCCTTCAAGCCAATTCTTAGCATCTATTCTAAGACAGAAGGTAAGGGCTTAAAAAAAAGTACATTGTTTTAAAGGCTCTGATAGCCTGTCCTTATATGCTCTTCTCATCTCCAACCAGATACAGCCCCCAAACGTCTTCCTTCATGAAGTCTTCTGGGATCTGTCTCTTCCTCCCATCCTGTGACCTCCCCTTCTCACTTCTCCCATCCTTCCTCAACCAGGATTAGTCTGAGGCTAGTCTGTCTAACCTCCCCTAGGACTTTATTCATCCCTGTCCCCCGGGCCAACTGGCCTCTGCTTCTTAAGAGTGAAGGGAGGTAGTGCAAATATTAATATGGAAATAGGTCTTGATCAGTGACATGTAAAAGCCAGTGGATTTGCTCCTTGGCTACAGGAGGGGGATGGGAGGAGGGGAGGGAAAGAACATGAATCATGTGACCTTGGAAAAATATTCTAAATTAATTAAATAAAAATTTCTAAATTAAAAAAAAGAGTAAAGGGAGAGAAATTCCTGGCATAAAGCAGGCATTTAATAGATGAATTTCAATGGATTATCTCCTACTGTTTCTCACTACTTGGATGCCCTTAATCCTCCTGTCCACCTAACTGAATTTTACCAGTCCTTCAATGCCTAGATTAAGCCACATATCCCTTCAGTTCATCCAAGATGTTTTTCTGACCACCCTGGCTCACACTGACCTTCCTTCCTTTGAGATTGTGTCCATCCTTCAAGGCCCAAGTCCAGGGCTACCCCTTTCATTCAAGTCTTCCTTTAACAGCCCAAGAATCTTTCCATTTCATACCATTGGCATTTAGCAGGAATTGGCATATAGTAGTCATGGCTATTAACTAATAGCACATTAACTTGGCACATGTGTGTGAAGGAGTCCTGCTTTCCCTAAGGGGCTGGTTCCATACTTCATTTACTAGCTTTGTGCCTACTTTGATTGCTGAGCATAAAGTCTTTTCTTATAGCTGAGGTCTCAGGGAATATTTGCTGATTGATTGAGAAAGAACATATATTGGGTGCCTAGATGGCTCAGTTGAGGGATAAGCGAGCCAGGTCTGGAGATGGGGGAGGGATGGTCCTGGGTTCTGATTTGGCCTCAGACACTTCCTAGCTGGGTAACCCTGGGCAAGTCACTTAACCCCCATTGCCTAGCCTTTACTGCTCTTCTGCCTTGGGACCAACACACAGTACTGATTCTAAGGCAGAAGATAAAGATTAAAAAAAATACTCATGCATCAAACTAACAGTTTAAGAATAAATTTATTCATCCATCCATCCATCTAGAGGGAACTGAGAACTTTAAAAAACAAGCACATTTATTGATAACCACATTTCAACAAACTGGTTTTTCTTTGCAATTCTATGTATTTTATTTTATGCATTTAAAAACATTCTGAAGAGGGGGCCATTGGCTTCACCAGACTGCCAGAGAAATCATGATGCAGAAAAAAAGGTTAAAACTTACCCTTAAGTACTTGAGCACTTACTAGGAGAAGGTTCTGCCTTGAAGACCTTCCTCTAATATCCTTTTCCCCAAAACAAAGTGTTAAAATCTTACCCATGCTTTGAGGTCCCATCCAAATCCACCACCCTCCACCATTCTCCTGAATCAGAATGGCACTTTATACCTCTCTGAACCAGGGATGTGCAGGAACCAACTCCTGTTAGAGAATTTCAGGATGAGCATTTGCTACTCAAAAATCAGCAAATCTTACAAATCATGGCTTGACTTCTTGTTGTTGTTTGATTGTCTCAACTTAAGTGTTGGAGAAAATATGAATAATACAATTTGAATTTAAAAGTGGGACATATTTTCTCTCCTTTCTTTGGAGAGCCACTTGTTAAAATATTTACCAGAACATCACTGTCTCTCTCCTGCACTTTTGGTTCTGTTACTATGTATAGACTTTATCCCCTTAACTAAACTGGGATTTTTCTGATGGCAGGGACACAGGAGTCCTAATTCTTGAACTAAATGAATGACTAAATCTATTTTCTCCCAATCAGAAACCAGATCCTGGAAACTTAATCCTCTAAGCTGGATTTTTACTTTGCTTCTCCTTCCTTGGTTCTGGAACAGCCAGTCAAGAAGCATTTTATTAAGTACTTGCTAAGATCCAGGAACTGTTTATTCTCAGCACTGAGAGTACAAATATAAAGGGGGCAGCAGTACCTAATCCCAAGAAGTTCACATTCTTCTTGTTGTTCAGTCGTGTCCAACTTAGGGTTTTCTTGGCAAAGATTCTGGAATGGTTTGCTATTTCCTTCTCTAGCTCATTTTACAGATGAGGAAATTGAGGCAAAGTTAAATGACATGTCCAGGGTCACACAACTAGTAAATGTCTGAAGCTGGATTTGAGCTTAGATTTTTCTGACTCTAGAACCAATGCTCTTTCCATCATATCCCCTAGCCCCACTAAATTCACATTCTAACTGTAAAAGTCAACTCTACCAAACCTGGAAGGTGTGTGACAATCCATTCTACTACATTACTACATTCACAATATCTAAAATATTCTCAAAGTTCCTCTATCCTGGCCCCTCCTGCTTTATGTGTTTTGATTCCTCATTTTACTATGTTTGCTCCTTCTGGGCAGAAATTGCCTTTGCTTTTTGTTTTGACACCTATGGGTGAAATCTTTGGCCTCTTGGGATGGCAGAAAGTTTCAAGATAGTCTCATTTGTTGTAGCAAAGAACTTCAAACAAAGTAGATGCCCATTTATTGGGGAAATGGCTAAACCAACTGTGGTGCATGAATGTAATAGGATATTAAGATCTGTAAGAAACGATTAATTTGATGAATATAGGGAAGATATCTATGAACTGATGAAAATGAAGTAATCAGAACCAGGAAAACAATATACAAAATGACCACAAAGGTGAAAATGCAAAGAACAACATCACCATTGAAACTGAGGGCTGTGAAATGATAATGACCAAGAAGAGACAGAAGAAAGTGCCTCTCTTTCACCTTTTCTGCAGAGGTGGAGGAGTATGGGTATAGAATATTTCATACATTGTCAGGTTTGGTTGACATATTGGTTAAATTTGTCAAATTGCTTTTAAAAATTCTCTTTCTTGTACTTTGTTGTAATGATGATGATAGCTGACATTATATAGCACTCCTTATATGCCAGACATTGTGTGAAATGCTATATAGTGATTTCATTTGGACCTCACAACAACCCTGGGAGGTAGGTGCTTTTATTATTTCCATGTTACAGATAAGGAACTGAAGTAAACAGAGATTAAATGACTGGCCTAGGGTCAAAAGAGATGGTGTACTGGGTGGGGAGAAGGGCTATGGTTGGAAATGAAGGTAAGGAGAAAACAAAAAATAATAAAGATTTAAAAAATCATTAGGGGTTCTTAACCTTTTTTGTGTCATGGGCCCCTTTGACGGTATGCCTGATACTAACTAGTGTGATTTGTGGCTCATATTTATAGTGGAATGAAATGCTAAAGTTCAATTGGAGGCTAGTGAAAAGAAAAATGCAATTTTTTCCTCCTCAAGTTCACAGACCCCTTGAAATCTATCTTTGGACTCTCTGGATCCCAGGTTAAGAACCTTTGATCTAGACTAATCCTTTCTTTCTCGAATTACTCTCTTCTTACAGAGGGGGAGAATGAGACCCAGGGAGGAGAAAGATGTCCCAAATGTACAGTGATCTGGTGACAGAAACAGGCTAAAACCTGGGTTTTCTGATATTTGATTAGATATTTTTTTCCCCACTATACCCTGATAAACTGGGCAGAGATTTTTTTTTGGGGGGGAGAACCGGGCCAGGAAGCTTTAGTGGAGGAACCAGCATTTTAAGAAGGCTCTAGATGTGGGGAAATAGCCCTCCCCTTTCTTGTTTGGGTATCTGAGGGTTATCAGATGGGCTTGTTTGTCTCAGTGGTACCTGACCACATTCTTCTAGCTAGAGTCATCCCTGGTCTCTCAGGTGATTGGTAGCTTTGGGCAATACTGTTTAGCTTATTAATGGAGTGCCTCCTTCTTAAAGGAAAATCATCAGGGTTTAGCCCCTCGAGGGTAGGGGTGGGGAAGGGACTGATAGATTACAACCTCCTTGTAAACAAGTAGGAACCAAACACAACACAGAAGAAAAATACCAGGTAGTTGGAGTACTCTAATTGGTTCTAATTCTTACACTGGGTATAATAGCAGGTTATACTAGTGATACAGCTGAAAATGATAGGTGAGAATTCAGTAAATCATATTCTAGGATGATATTATGTCCCCGCCTTTGCCAAGACAATGGGATGGGGACCCAGGAACCTACCCATCTCCAGCCAGAGTATTTAGAACTGGAATGGACCTTAGAAGTCCTTCAGTCCAACCCCCAGAAAGAAGTGACTTGCTCAAGGACACATAGAAAATAAGTAGCAGAGTCAGGATTTGAATTTGAGTCTCTTGACGCCTAAACTAGTGCTCTTTTCGCTTTTCTAAGCTCACTTTAGTCATGTTAGGTCTTCTCCAGCATGGCCCCCCATTACCTCTCTAAACTTACTGCCTATAAGTTCCCTCTGGTCTAATAAGATTGGTCTGTTCTTGGTTTCCAGTCCACATATTTTGAGCCACCTTTTTTCTCTCAGCCTTGGTTTTCTCTATAAAACAGGGAGGATAAGATGGTTTATAAGGTCCCTTCTGTTCCATTCTCCTCTTCTACCTTGAATGCTCTCAATGTCTCTTTCTTTGCCTCTCTGAATTCTGATTTTCCTTCAAGGTCCCCTGGAAGTACAACTCCTTGGAGAAGCCTTCCCTCTGAAGTTTGGGGCATGGTGATCTATCTCTCTTTTGAACTCCTACAACATTCATTATGGGTGCCATTCACTGGACACATAGCAAGGACCCATGATGCTAATTTTCCATCTCCTCATATATATGCCTTCTTTTAAGAGAATCATTGTGGGCTCAGGAAAGCTCTGAGTTGAGACTCAAGAAAAATCCAAGTTCTAATGCAACTATGACCAGTAAGGAGGAGGAACACCAAGAAATCTGGGAAGACAGAGTAGAACCTACACACTGATTTTGGTCAGATGAGGAAGAGTGTTTGAATATGAATAATCCTGAAGGACATTTGGAGGGAAAGACTGAAAAAGTGTAATGGTCTTTTATGTGCTGAAATTAATTAATCCAAATGATTAAATTATTTAAATGAATAATTAATTTAAATGAATGTTCCAAGTTACCAAACAGCTGGCCATCTAGGCTTCACTTGGAGGCCTCCATGTAATTGAGAATGTAGACCTCCCACCCTATTAGGCCCGTTCAATATTTGGGTAGCTCCAATTGTTAGGAAGCTCTTCATTCTACTGGGTAAAAATGTCTGTCTCCTACAACATGACATTGGTTCTATCCTATGGAGCAAAGCAGAACATTCTGGATAGGGAACTAAGGCAATGGTGTTAATAGTGAAAAAGACTGAGCAATCTGGGTACTGGATGCCTTTTCACAGACTGCTGTTTCCTAAAAAAATTTATTATAGGCACTTTTGCAGCCCCAAAACATACATGCCTTTTGCCAACATGTCTCTCTCATAATCACACACGCCTACATAGTCACTCCTACCCATAGCACCCTCCTACCCATCAACAAATTCCAAAGCAAGGATATACACAAATGGGTATATTGCACATCCCCTCACACTCATGTATGTGCCTCAATTCTCTAAAAGTGAATGGATTCATTATTACTGTCCATCCTAATAGCCTTCTCTTAGACCTTCTGGCTCCTGTTCTTCCCTCCCCCAAAGGTAGTTTCTTCTTGTCCCTGAGAATACTCTTCTCCCCTCCCCCCCCCCATTGTTTTTTCCTGAATCACTTACCTCTTGTGGCTGTTCCTCACTCTTCCCTCATGTGTTGGGGTAGAAAGAGTGGTTCTGGGGTCAGAGAACTTGAGTTCAAATTTTACCTTTGTTGTTAAATAACTGTGACTTTAGGCAAGTCACTTGAGCCTTTCTCCATCTTAGTCTTCTTATCTGTAGAAGGTTGGATTAGATGGCTTCGGAGGTCTCTTCTAATTCCAGATCTATGATCTTACATTCCTTTCCCCACCCCAAATCAGATAATTGAACTTAGAGAAACTGACTGCTAATGATGTGACCATTATTCATACAGAGCTATGTACCTGAACTCTTTCGTGGGGATGAACATTCTCTCTGACTAGACTTGTGAGTGTTTTATAAGGAGAGACTATTCCATTGCTATCATTAACTCAGTATGACCTTGGGCAAGTCTATTTGGCCCTTAGTTTCTTGCTCTAAAATCAAGCATTGCTCTAGAGCAGCGGTTCTCAACCTCCCAATTTGTAGCAATGAGAATACATAATGCATATCAAGTATTTACATTCCGAATCATAACTGTAGCAAAATTACAGTTTTGAAGTAGCCACCAAAATAATTTTTTGGTTTGGGGTCACTGCAACATGAGGAACTGTAATGTGGGGTCACGGCATTAGAAAGGTTGAGAACCGCTGGTTTAGATAATATTTAGAACCCCTTCTAGTTTTAATACTCAATGTATTCTTTCTTATATCCCTTCTAATTCTGACATTCTTGATTATTTAATATTCCACATTTCAAGGCCCTTTTTGGCTCTGGATTTTCAGGTTCTATGTTCTAATAAAGGCATGCCTTGCAAAAACTTTTCCACTCCAATATAATTTTGCAACAATATTGTTAGAGATTATAATCAATGCAGCTAGGTAGCACAGTGGACAGAATGCCAGGCCTTGAAACAGGAGGTCCTGGGTTCAAATATGACCTTGACATTTCCTAACTGTATGATCTTGGGCAAGCCACTTAACCCCAGTTGCCTAGCCCTTTCTGCTCCTCTGCCTTAGAACTGATGCTTAGAATTAATTCTAAAACAGAAGGTAAAGGTTTTTTTAAAAAAGGAAATGCATATTTGGTATTCAAATCTAGCCTCAGACATTTCCTAGCTGGGTCACCCTGGGCAAGTCAATTAACTCTAATTGCCTAGCCCATTATTTTTTAAAGGCATACATATTTATTAAAATGGACAGTTTAAATAAAATGGACAGTTTTAAAGTTTAAGAGTATTACTGAAGAAAATTAAAACAATTGACGAAGTTTACATGTGGCTAAAGGGACCCATTGGCAAGAATAAATGCTAATTGTGAAGAACCTGAGTTGCATTTCTTCAAGTCTGCAATCTATGTTTTGTAGCTTCTGCCTTGGAATTGATACTTAGTATTGATGCTAAAACAGAAAGTGAGGGGTTAAAAAAAATTATGACTGAACCCTTCATGTAAAGTCATGAAAGCCCTCAGGAATCTTAGCTAACTGTTTACAAATAACATTGTTTCTATGGGACTTAATGACTCTAAACATAATTTTATCAAATGTCACATTAAACAAATCTGCAATGTAGGTGTTATTATTATCTCAATGGTGAGGAAACTGAGTCATAAGTGATTTGCCCAGGATAGCAGAGTGACTGTCTAAGGCTGGATTTGAATTCAGGTCTTCCTAAGCCCAGGCCTGTTGCTTTATTCATATTTGCCCATTCATATGAAAAAATTCAGTAATTGCAGGTGAGAAGCATGGTGGAGAACCTTTGGGTTAAGGTCAAGTGAGAGAAACAAAAGGACTATTGACAGATCACTTGGAGAGATGGAGGAAATCAATAAAAAATTCAAGAAACAGAACTCTGAGGGCCAGAGAGTTTGTGACTTGTCTGAGGATATACAGATAGTAAGTGGCAAAACCAAGATTGGGTCCCAGCTTCTCTGACCCCAGGCTGAGGTCTTTTCCCACTCCATAGCACTACCCCATTGGACCCATACCACACTAACTCTTCTTTGTGCTTGAAAGAGTAGAGGTCCTAAATTCAATATTGCCACCATTAGGTTGAATTCTCCTCCCACCTTCACTTACCAGAGGGACAAGCAAAATAACTCTTAATTAAAAAAAATTTTTTTTTTAAAACCCTTATCTTCCATCTTAGAATCACTACTGTGCATTGGTTCCAAGGCAGAAGAGTGGTAAGGGCTAGGCAATGGGGGTCAAATGACTTGCCCAGGGTCACACAGCTAGCAAATGTCTGAGACCAGATGTGGCTCTAAGCCTGGCTCTCTATCCACAGAACTTCTTAGCTGCCCCTAGCAAATTAGCTCCTGGAAGGTACCTTTACTCAGAGGATGTCACTAGAAACAAGACCATCCCCAAATCAACTAATTCTTCCCATCTTCCTTCTCCACCCCAATCCATTAGTGATAACTGTCACTCTTAACAATTTTATTTAATTACATGTATAACTCAGTAGAATTGCTTGTTGGCTCTGGGAGGGGGAAGGGAAAAGGGGAAGGCACAAACATGAATCATGTAACCATAGGAAAATACTTAAAAATAAATAAAGTATTAAAAAAATTTTAAATTTATTTTGAAAAAAAAAAAAGGAATGGGAAGGGCATGACAAAGTCTCATAAAGGAGGAGAGGGAAAAACAGGGTGCCTGCTTATACTCGTCCTTATTCCAGAGATTCCTGGTACCTCTGCTCCTGCCCTACTACTTTTTCCAGGTCTAAGATCCACTATTCCAGACCCTGATCCTTACTAGAGTTTATTGTCCCAAGGATATCTCAGGCACTTCAACTCTTCCAACTGTACCTGCCTCATGGGCAGCTGAGAAACAGCCCTGAACCTCAGTTCTGGGAGGCTCATCAGAGGCTCCAAATCAGCCTCCTCTCTCTCTAGCTACATGCTCAGGGAACAGAACAGGGTAGGCTATTTGTATTTATTTATGTGAGTTAGAAAATATAGCAGACAAGTACAAGGGCTGTCTGATTCATTTTGGATGTGCCTGATGGATAGTCATTCTTTAAAAAGAAGGGTGAGTGACTGGGGGGAGCTGAAACTTGGATGTAATTCTGTTCAATAAGGAGGAAAATGGCTGCTAAAGTAGAAATGATAGGAATCCTGGGAGCAAGGGACCACTCTGTCTTAGGGTCTGTGATTGAGAAGAAGGGGAAGGACAGAGATTGTCTGCTGTACACAACAGATTTTGGCAGAGCAAATGTCAGAGGGCTTCAGAAAAAGTGATAAGTAGGACCCAATGGTCTAAAATTCTTCAGAGGAAGTCAGTCCAAGAGGAAAAGGGAAGCTTCCAAGAATGATGTTCTGAAGCTACGAGCAAATTCTGAGGAGTAATAAAGAAGGAAATATTTTTAGGGACTCATGTGGATATATAGGAATATCAGATTTTCACTGATTGACTGAAGAAATTTTTATTGGTAAAAAAGGTGGAAAAAACTGATAGAAACTCTAGAATAACTCTTAGTCCCAAAGTGCCCACAATATAAATGTCCAATGTCATCTAATTTTAAGAATAAAGATTTGTCTAGCCTAGGCCCTCTGTGAGTCTTATCCCTGCCCCATTTCTACTTTCTAGGGCCCAGGTAGAGGAAGCTCTAGCTGTTGCCATCTGCTGCTTCTAACCTAGCTCCTTTGGCATTGCTGTCTGGCTCTGTTGTCTATCAAGGGAAGAGAAAATAACCTTGCCCATCTCCTAGTCTGGTGGGAGTTATGGCTTTTTCTCCAATGTGTCCTGGCTCTAGGGATGCTGGGCCTCACAAGGGATTCCTTTCTTTCTTATTCAGACTGTAAATGAACATGTATAAAGATAGAAGAAAAGGGAAGGTTTCCGAGGATGAATGCAAAAGCCTGGCCAGGGCCTCTAAGGAAGGAAGGAAGGAAACGAGCATTTATTAAGCTCCTACTGTGTGCCAGGCACTTTATAAAAACTTCTTTATTTGATCCTTACAACAACCCTGGGTGATAGGTGCTTGTGGTAGAAGAGTAAGCATGTGCAACCCTAATTCTGGGATGATTTGGGATGTAATCACCATAGATTGTAACACAGATTGGGAAAAGTATCTGAATAAATTTAAGATATATACAGAATAAAATTATGTTTTCTGATGATTGTTAGTACCTCAAGACTAGAAGACAAATGAAGATCAATTTAAAAAAATAAAATCCTTATCTTCCATCTTAGAATTAATACTGTGTATTGGTTCTAAGGTAGAAGAGCAGTAAGGCTAGGCAATGGGGGTTAAGTGACTTGCCCAGGGTCACACAGCTGGAAAGTGTCTGAGGTCAGATTTGAACTCAGGACCTCCTATCTCTAGACCTGGCTTTCAATCCGCTGAACTACCTAGCTGCCCTTCACTAATTATTTTTAAAAAGGAAGGTAGAGTCTATGAATTATAAACCAGTGAGATTGCTTTAATTAATGCTGACAAAATTCTACAATGTATATTATTGCAAGATGATTTGTGAGAATATAGAAAGAGAATCAATGATTGCTAAGAGGCAGAATAGCTTTATCAAGAATAGGTCTGCCAGACTATTTTGAATAGGTTAGGAGATTAATCAGAGAGGCATCATGACATGTTGCTGTTGTTGTTGTGCAATGTTGTGTCTGACTCTTCATGACCTCATAGACCATCACTTGCCAGGACCTTCTAGGTTCCATCTCCAGAAAACTAGACTTGGAATCAGTAAGGTTCATATCCTGCTGTTGATACTGGCTCTGTGACCATGGGCAAGTTTACCTTCTCTGTGCCTTAGGCGACTACAGTCATAAGTTATTTGTATCAGAGGAGGGAGTCCCCCTTTCAATGAGATCTCAGGTTCTGGTACTGACAAGACTTGCAGATAAGGGTAATAGTGTAAATTTGCCTAGATTTTATCAAAGCATTTGGCAGAGTTTCTCATACTCTCCTTGTGGACCAGAGGGAGAGATGTGGGTTAGGTGATCACACAGCTGGATAGATTTAGAACTGGCTGAATGACTGGACTGAAAGAGCAATCATTAATATCAACTTGGAGAGAAAGCTAGAGTGAAATGCATTAGAGATTTTTCCTTGGGTTTATGGTACTTAACAGTTTTAGAAATGATTTGGGTAAAGGCATATTGTATTGGATTTGGAGAGGAGATAATGCTGGGCAGGATTGTTAACCCATTGAACTACAACTTCAGAATCTAAAAAAAATTTTGGGTAGAATGATCTGGATCTACCAAGATTAAATTTGGCAAGGATAAATATACAGTCTTATACCTGTATTTCAAAATCAACTTTACAAATACAATATGGAGGTGCTATATCTGGAAAAAGTTTCTGTGAAAAAGATCAGGGTTATGAAGAGGTTTAGTGGACTACAAGCTCAATTTTAGTCAATACTGTAACATGGTAGTCAAAAATGCTGATCTTAAGTTGTTTTTAGAAGCATCATGTCTAGCACAGGGGAAATGAGAGTCCCATGGCTTTCTGTCTTGGTCATACTACATTGTATTGAGTTCTAATTCCATATTTTTAGATGGACATCTGGAGATTTTCCAGAGGAGGATGACTAGGGTGGTGACCATACCACATGGGGATCAGTTGAAAGGATGGGGAATGTTTAGCTTGAAGAAGACTTAGAGAGGATATAACAACTGTTTCTTCCCTGAAGTATTTGAAGGACTATTATGGGGATGAAGAATTAGAGTGGTTCTCTCTGGATCCGGAAGGCAGAACTAGAAGTAACAGACAGACCCTGTCAGATGGCTAATTTTAGTTCAATGTAATGGGAAATTTTGGAATAGTTAGAACTATGCCAAAGTGGGATGGGTTGCCTTGGGAGTAGCTGATTTCTTCCTCAGTACAAATCTTCCAGAAAAAGTCAGATGACCATTTGTGGGAGACATTGAAGAAGAGATTTCTTTATAGAGATGGGTTGAACCAGCTGGACTTTGAGGTTTCTTGAAACTCTTGAGATTCTGTGCTCTCCAATTCTGACATTCGATCTTCTAAGGTTCCTTTAGGCTTTAACAGCCTGTGCTCTAAAGTGTCCTTGAGGTATAACATTTTTTTTTCTGGATGTATCTTCTGCCTCTACTATTCTATACTCCAACATCTACTGTTCGATGATTCTATGATCCTTCTTGAACAGTTGACCAAGATGAGTGAATGTGTATGTTCTGGAACAGGGGAGGGGGAAATCTTCTGGGTGGTATAACAGAGAAAGTTGGGCCTAGGAAGCAATGATAGTCTCTGGACTAATCTGAACTAAACAGATACTAGTCTGAGAGGTTTCTCTCCACCTTTAAATGTGTTTGTTTTTTGTCCTTTTTCTGGTTTGCCAATCTGTCAGTCTTTAAAAGCACAGTGAGTGGACTGATGGTTCAGTTAGGCAGAGGTAGTACCTCTTTCTGTCATTCCCAGAGCCTCATGAATTGGGAAAAACAGAAAGGTAATGTCTACTATAATGTCACACCATAAAACACTTTGGACTTGGAGACAACCCATGGCCTCTTTACATGAATGGAGACAAAAATCTCCTCTCCTCTCCATCTGTAGGGGAAGAGTTTCCCACTGGTTCATCCCCCCACTGGAAACCTTGAGGCCAAGAGGCTAGAGATTTGATATCTATTTTTGACTGCCTCAAAAGATACTTATCCTCCCTAGACCTATTTCCCCAAATGGGGCGATTGAATGGGATCATCTCCAAGGAGTCTACTGGTTCTGCCTTTATGGCAGAAGGTCTTTTCCAGCTTTGACATTCTGTGTTCCAAGTCCTCCTTCACTCATGAAGCTACAACCCATCAAACAGATTCACAAAAATCTGAGAACTCTTGAAATGGAGAAGATTGGGGATGATAATAATCATGGAACTAGAAAACCTAGAATATGATGGGGGCAGTGGGGATAGATTTCTGGGCTCCTTTGACTGCCCAAGTGTGGTAACAAAGAATGCTATGAGAAGCTCCTTTCCCAGAAGGAATGAGAATGGGATGTCCTTTGTATAACATGTCACTATTGTATAACTTTTTTATTATTACCAATGTTTAATGTATGGAATTGTATCCTGGGGCAGGTTTTATCCCCCACACCCTCATGTCTGAGGTAGAAGCAGGAGAAGTATCAACACTAATATCAAGTTGGCAAATGATCCAAAGCATCCTCTTCTTTTATGATAGATTTTTCTTCTATGATATGATTTTTAAAAATAGTTACAATTTATTAAAAGAGATGACTGATTAGGCATCTGCAATGGATACAATGGAAAGAGCCCTCAACTTGGGAGTCTTTAGATTTTGGTTTGGATCCTGCTTCTGTCATTAACTAGCTGGGTGGCCAAACTGCTTTATTTTTCTGACTCTCAATTTCCCTATCCATAAAATGGGGATAAAAATCCCTACCTTGTTATACCCTCATAGGGTTGCTGAAAGCATCCAATGAGACAATGGATGTGAAAGCCCTTTGTAAACTGTAAGATATAAGCAATAATGAGCTTGGGAGACCATAAAGTACTATCTCAAAATTAATTAGGGGGACTATTATTATTCTTTCTACCCTAAAAGTTCAAAGGTCAAGTAGAGTGCAAATCCAAGATAGAGGGTGCTTAGAGAAAAAACAGAGGAGGCAGCTGTAGCCTGAGGAGGGAATTACCTACTGGGGAATGTGCAAATGTAAAGTGGGGGCATCCTGTGCAGATACCACCTGAGAAGAAAGTGAGTGAGTTAGAGAGAGAGAGAGAGAGAGAGAGAGAGAAAGAGAGAGAGAGAGTGTGTGTGTGTGTGTGTATGTGTGTGTATGTGTGAGTGAGTGAGAGAGAGAGAGCATATATGCACTGGAAAAAGAATATGTGAGGGGGGTACATATTTGTGCTTTGGAGAAAGAATGTATGTATATGATTATGCATGTAAGAAAGAATGTGTGCATATGCATATATGTATGAGAAGATGTGTGTGGGTATAGAGAAGGGGACTTGACCAAGGTGTTTAAATAGCCTGGCTCTTGGGAGGGCTTTCCAGGCAGGGCAGCCCTGGCTGGGTAACAAGGCTACCTCAACAAGCCCTTGACCCCAGTTTATCCAGGCAGGAGGGGAGGTGGACAGCAGATAGCTCCAACCTCCTCATTCGGTCACATCAACAGACATGAAGGCCTTGATTGCTGGAAACTTGTTGCAGGAGAAGTCAATGTTCAGCTGTTTGGTGCCGCTCCTGAGGGGGGTGATCTCAAACTTGAAGTTGGAGTGCTCCTTGGGGCTTAGGGATGGCACCCTGAAGAAAAGAGAGAAGCATGAGAAGAGATGAGGAGGAAAGAGAACCAGTTGCCCCAATCTCATGTCACCTGGGGGACACAGCCTTAGCCAAACAGTGCTGTATGAAAAGACAGCTCACTGGGAATCGTGAGACTCTTGGATCCTGGTCTTAGCTCTGCCATTGCAGATGTGCAACCTTGGACAAGTCACCTGGGTCTCAGCTTCCTGTTCAATTTTTCCTCCCAAACAGAGAAAGCGAGGCCGCTTCCAGTTCTGATGTTTTGTTTTCTATGATTTAAGCCCCTGTGGCTAGCGGTAAAGCTCTGGGGGCTGGTGAAACCTGGGTAGGACTTGGGATGGCCTCTTGAGTCACTGGCTTGGAGCTAGAAGGATTTCAGACGGCACCTTGTCCAAACCCCTGTTCTATTCATGAATCTCTTCCATAGACGTTCACCATTATGCTCCACTTTTGGGAAAACAAACTAAAAATTCTCCAGGGATGAGGAATTTGCTGCTTCTTGGGACTGTCCATTCCACTGCTAGGAATATTAGGAAATCTAACAGTTCTGCCATTCAATGCTAATAGTTCTTCCGTGTAGTGAGCTGAATGAAGTCTCCCTCCCTATAATTCCTACCCACAACTCTGCTCCTAGGTGTGCCTGCTGGGGCACAGTCAAGCAAATCTAATTGCTCTGTGCCAAAGCCCCAAACCCAGAGTTAGCCTGAAGGACACCTCAAATGACCTGATCTGGGGCCCTCTTCCTCCAGGCACCTCTGAAACCGATAAAGTCTCTGTTTAGTCATAGAATGTTGGAACTTAAAGGGATCAGAGAGATGATCACATAATTCTAGACATCATATAGACACACATTCCTCAGAGGAGGAAATGGAGGACCAGAAAAACAAAGACATTTGCCCAAGGTCACAGGTCAAGTTGGCAACATGGCCTTAGATCTGGGACCCAGCCTATGGAGAACATTCCGTGTTTATGTGCCAGAACCTCTGGCCTTTGTGAGTGCCCAGAGAATGGGCTGCCTCCTCATCCTCTCCTCCACCCTTTGCCCCACAGGTTACAGGCCCTGGGCCCTGCAGTGACTGGCAAGGCTAGAGCAGAGGTGGGAGAAGGGGTGTAGAACACAGGCTTTGAGAATGGCAAGGGCTCCCCCAACCACACCAGATCTAATCGAACCAACTTCCTGAATCACATCAGTCCCCGCCCAGGGCTGAGGCCCCCCAAACTCACCTAATTTTGAGGTTCCCTCGCATGAGACCGCTGCCTTCCACCGTGAGCACACAATTATCCACTGGTATATCCAGGGGGTTGGCAAACAGAACCCGCACATTTACGGGGGTTTTTACTCTGGCCTGGTCCAGTAACTGTGGAGAGAAGATAGAGATGCCGTGATGGCATTGTTTCCCTAGCCTCACTAGTCCCTGGGGGCTCCTCTGTGGCTAACCTAGGAGGCAGTGGGGGGAGAAATGGCAGGACTCAGGCTTTCCATTCCAGCTCTGCCCCTTACTCACAGGCTGAGAAACTTGGGAAATTAGAGCAGGAAGGTCTCTTAAAGGTCATCTAGATCAGAGATGTCAAATAGTGAGGCCCAGGGGCAACTCTCTAGAGAGCTGTCAAATCAAATTCACGTGTAATTGGGAACTATTTAGCAAAACAAGTAAAAAAAAAAAACATGATGTTAACATGTGGTTTCTAAGCCTTATGTGGGCCTATAGAAATCCTTATGAATGGTTTGGTGACCCTATTTCTGTTTAAGTTTGATACCACTAAGCTAGACCAACTCCTTTTTTATAGATGAGGAATTGAGGTCTAGAGAGGAGAACTGACTTTTCCAAGGTCACTTGGAGTCAGGGAAAGAGCCAGGAAAAGAGACATGATGTTTGGTTCCTGAGCCAGGGTTTTTCCCTTTCCCAGTATGACTCTGGAAAAAATACTTGAAGTATTAACTAAAAAAAAATTGGAAGTTAATTGATATTATTTTGTTATATATTATAATAAAAAGAACTTCTTAATATGTGTGAATTTAAACCTTATTCCAATAGGCCCCGATCTCAAAGATATGGCCAATCTGACCCTGATTATGCCATGCATTCATGCCTGTGCTCTCCCAGTTTGCTCGAGGGACCTCCCCAAATGCTGGGATCTCCCGTATTTTTATCCAACACCTTGTTGATAATAGTGGAATACATCGGCTTCATTATCCCTCACTCTCACTACCTGACCATACAGTATTTATTGGACTTTTCTTCATTAACGTCCTTATTTGCCATTTGTGGCAGTGGGCTTGTACTTTCCCAGCCATCCATGTGCTTCTCCACTGCTCACAGAGGGACCCTCATTTTAAAAATTCTTCCAGAGATGGTAGTGTGCCGGGCCACGGCTATTGAAAAGATGCACCCTTTTGTTTATAGGAGAAGTTTGGAGTCATTAAAGAGCTTTGGAATTTCCCCAAATTTCCCACTTTCCTACTCTTGTCCGATATTAGGCCTTCTTCGTGTTTGGTTATGCTATCCATCCAAGCTATTGACGCTGATGGACAAGCACTCTAGGTCACCCATCTAGCTCTGTGTCATAAAACTGAACATTCTTTCTTCACTTGTTTTTCCAGTGTGGATGGTCAGGTCAAACTGCCTGGAGTGGTTCCACATCTCTTCCAGGTTCTGGAGTGAGACACAACCAGTAGAGAAGTGCTCTATCTTTCCCATATCCTTGGGAGGTTGGTTGATCATCCCAATTAAGGTGGGGGGAGAATCATAAGATGATAACATCCCTGGAATAAATAGTTTGCCTCTGCAGAACAGCAGGAGTAGAAAAGTGAAAGCAGCATTTGAAATCTGAGGACCAGGGTTCAAATCCCACCTTGGTTACTTGCTCCCTGGGTAACTTTTGGTAAATCACTTAATTTCTCTGGTTCTAAATCTCATTTGTGAAGTGGGCAGGGCTGGACTACATGACTTCATGAGTGTGTACCAGAGAAGATTCGTTTGTTTCCCCATAAGGCTCTTCTTTTAAAGCCTTCCATGGATAGAGTAATCCCCAGTATACTGTCACAGCACAGATGGGTTAGAAGTGGAGATAAACCCTTAGGGGGTTCAGGAGACAGCCTGGAAGGACTCTGGCCCCAGAGGAGAGGCTTTGCTTGAGAGCTTGATGTCTGATGGGAATCCAGCTTTTCTCTCTAGCTCTCCTCCATCTGGGCTCATCTCTTCCCCTTGCCTGAGGCCAGTGTCCCCTATGGGGAAGGTGGACTTTTAGGACTGTTGCTGACAGAGTCCTGATTTTCTATAGCTACAGTGGCTTTGTAGTTGAGCTGGTTGTGGCTCCCCTGGCCTCTGGACTGGACTGCAAATACTGGTAGTGGCAGAGAGATGGGCCCCACACACCCATTACAGCAGAGGCTGTAAGACTCCAGAGGCAAGGTCTTGAGACCTTCTGTGCCTCAGTCCTTTCAAAAGAGGACAGGGAGGTACCCTCTTTGAGCTAAGCAAAGTGGCTTCTTCAAGTCCCAGAGAATCTCTTGCCTAAGAAGGTGACCCTCTAGAAGATGCTGCTTCCTCAGCTCTCCATCTTATTTGTAAAAGGGAGACATGCTTTTCTTCCTTGTAAGACTGAATCCTTCTGAGGATTCAACAAGATAATGGAGTTAATTAATCCATATTAATAATATATTTTAATAATATTGGATAATGAGTGCATTTTACAATCATATATTAAGAACATGGCATTCCTATGGAATTTAGAGCTGGAAAGGTCTTAGAGGCCATTTAGTTCAATCTCTTCATTTGATGGCTGAGGAAATGGGCTCAGATGCCCTAGTTAAACCCCATCTTTTACAGATGAGGTAACCTGGGTCCTGGGAGGTTGTGATTTGCCCACGATCACATGAGTAGTATGGGGCAAAACTGGATTTCAAACCCAAGTTAGTGCTGTCATTTTACTATCTATTTCTACTGTAAATAGCTGGTAAGATGGATGGGTTGGGGGGAATGGGTGATATCTTTGGAAAGGAAACCCAAGTTTTATCCAGAGAATCCACCAAATGAGGATTTTCAGCCTCAGACTGAAATTGGAAAGGAGAAAACCTTGGAGCCTGATGTGGGCCAGCAGGAAAAGGGGGGTACTGACAGGCATCTGGCAAGAGGATGAGTAGTTAACCAGGAAGCAAGCTCCCTGGAAGGCTTGCATCTCTGTTTCCCAACCAGGGTACTAGGTTACTCTGGGGCATTCTGGAGACATGCTTAATTAGTTATGTTGTCCAGAGTTCCTTCATTCCCCCTTTACTGTCTATCTCCAGTGTGACCTGAGAAGTTCATAGATATGACTTAAACAAATGTTAGGGTATAGAAAGAGGAGAAGATAAAAAGGGGATGTGACCATCTATTTCTTCAGGCATGTGAATATGCACCAGGAAAACAATCTGGTATAAAACCCCGAGTTGAGATACTATTAGAAACTATGTAGGAATCATGGCTGCCTCTGTGTATATTTGGGAAGGATCATCTTCTTTCAAAGAACTCAGGGGTTGTGGGTATGATAGTGTTTTCAGCATTCTTGAGATGTGGCTACACTCATTTCAAAGTAATGAGTGTATGTGTGTTGGGTGAGGGTCCCTTTCTCCCTCCCCCTCGCTCCCAGAGTCTCTACCCTTTACTCTCCCCCTTCCACCCCATTCCCCAACCCCACCATAGGAGCATCCTTTTACCTCCAGAGTGATGGCAGGGTTGTCCAAAATGACATCTCTCTCCACCACTACCTCAGCCTCATCAGAGACTTGACACACAGCAGTGATACGGACCATGTTGTCTGCTGTCAAGTAGTTTTCATATTGAGGGTATGAGATCCTTACTGGGTACTCTGCCTCTGCAAGGAGAATTCCAAGAATGAGTAGGACAGGGTTATCTTAGGACGTGAATATGAAGCTAGGCCACTCTGGGGAAATGTTCCTGGTTCAATTCTTGTTTGACTTCTTAACTAATCTCTGATAAAAACACTTCTTCTTTTGGATGTTGAGGTGGCCACACAGCTGCTGCTAACAGCTACCCTGGGATTAGGATAGGACATTCACTGTAAAAGAGTTAAGCAAACTCCCAGCAGGCCAGATTTATATATAGGGGAAAGTTTTTAAGAGCTTGGGCACTGCTGCTCTCCTAGAGAAGAATGAAGGATGTTTAAGTCCCCAGGACCCAGTCACGTCTGGGCACAGAGGGCCGCCCAACCTGGGAGAGATGCTCTCTTTCCTTCCTTCATTCACCAGTCACAGAAAGTGACCCCAAGCGGGAGCCACAGGCTACATTTCAGTTTGACAGGAGACTCACATGAGCCCTACAGGGTGGCATATCTCAAACTCAAAGCAAATTCTGAGGTTGCCAGGTAAGGAGAGGTATGGAGCCTAGACCATTGGTTTCTGCATTGGTTTCAGGCCCTCCCACCTGCCTAATGGTCTCATTATAAAGTTTAGGATAGATGTGGGTCTCCTCCTTTCCAGGGGGCATTCTCTCATCTTGCTTTATGGTACCAAGATGTTTCACATAAGTTATGGCATTTGATGGCCACAACAACTCCAGGAGTTAGGCAGTGCAGGGGTTATTATTCCCACTTTTAGATAAGGAAATTAAGACTCAGAGAGAAATAATTTGCTTGTGGTCACTTAGTGGCCTCAAATCTAAGTGACTAGCTCCTACTATGTTGGCATTTGCCCCTTGAGGAGGAGAGGGATCAGGTTTCCTCCTTTCCTCTTTGCCCTCCTCTTCACACTAGCCAGATGACAAAGACATCGCTGAGCCTGACTCATGTGCCTCCCTTCAGAACCCCATAGCTACCCTACAGAGACTCCCCATTATCAGTGACATGACCCTCAAAGTCAGACTGGACAGGCCTACAGCACCTGAGAGAGGCAAAGACACAAATGAGCAGGTGGGACCTTGCCTCCACTTATCAAGCCACTTTACCGCTGTTTGCCTCTGTTTCCTCATCTGTAAAATGATGGAATTGAATGTAATGATCTCTGTTGCCCCTTTATGGGGCAGGTAGGTCTAGTGCTGGGAAGACTCCTCTTCCTGAGTTCAAATCTAACCTCAGACAGTTACTAGCTGTGTGACCCTGGGGAAGTCATTTAATGCTGCCTGTCTCAGTCTCCTCATCTATAAAATGTTGGAATTGAAGAGATTCTTTGTTGTTCCTTACAGCTCGGACATTCTAGAATTCTACAGCCTCCTAATTGGTCCCCCTCCATATCTGTAGTCTCCAATCTTTCCCACCAAGGTAAATTTTCTAGTGTATCCCTCCCTGCCTGAGAACATTCAATGGTTTCCCATTGCTTATAAGGTTCAAGTGTAAACTCCTAAACCTGTTATTTAAAAATGCTTTTATAAAGATTATATCTGGTCCCATTCAGCCTACCTTGGGAGGCTTCTCAGAGGCACCAAGGAGAGAGTATGAGGCCTGTCAGGAAAACCTGAGTGTATATCTGGTTGTATGATCCTGAGCAAGTCACTTCATTGCTGTTTACCTCAGTTTCCTCATCTGTAAGTGGGTGGTGGGCAGGTAATAACAATAGCTACCTTCTAGAGTTGTTGGGAGGATTAAATGAGATTTCTAAACTTCAGTTTCTTCACTTGCAAAATGAGGATTATAAGAAATGTACTATATTACTACAATCTGTACTATTTAATAGGGTTGTTGTGGGTAAAATGTAATTTCTTTAACCACAAAGCACTATTCTTTTTTGTTTTTATTATGATGTTCTGCCTTTGGGAGAAGGTGTAAAGGAAGGCCTATGGTTTCTATAGTTTCTTCCCAACCAGAACCCAGGCAAGAGGAGAAATTGTAGTTCAGGCCCAGCAGAGGCCCCATGAGCTACAATACATAACCCAACCTTGAGAAAATCTTTCATCTGAGAACCTCAGAGCACTTCTGCCAGTTCACAGCCTGCCTCAGTCTCTTCTTGGACTATCTTTCTGTCTTCCCTCTAGTAACCTGGATTCTGGCTCTGGATCACTCAGCATGAAAAAATCAGTTTTTGCATTATTTTACTGGGGCCCAGGCAAGGTGATGCTGGTAAGTGCCTAACAGCTAGAAGGTTAATGTGCATTATTAACATTTACTTCATTACTTTCTTAAATCTAGACAAAGAAAGCAAATAACCTGAGTCCTGATCTGTAACATGTAATGATTTCCAATGTGTAAATGCGCATGCTGAAAATGTAACAAATGGCTCTAGAGAGCTGCCACCAGCTGGTTCACTCCACTCCACACCTTGCTGCTCAGTGTGCATTCCCTCCCCTGCCCCCAGCCACCACACGTCCTTGTCCTGCTCCATTCGAATCCTGGAGCGTAGGGCTGGCCTTGCTTACCTGTAGAACCTAGCACATAGTAAGTATGTAATAGATGTTCTATCTCACTACAAATAAATGAACAAATAAAAACATTTATTACGTGATTACTATGTGCAAACTGCTCTGCTAGGGGCTGGGAATACAAATTGAAAAGTAAGAGTCCCTGATTTTAAGACATTCATGTTCTAATGGGGGAGACAACACATAGATCTACCTATCTGTCTGTCTGTCTATCCTTTTGTCTATCTCTGAACTATCAATCTCTGTATTTCTCTATCCATCTACTCTCAAATTTGTGTTTAATCACCTTATCAATCAATCAATCAATCAATCTGTCTATTTATTTGTTTGTCTTCCTGCCTGTCTCTATCTATCTATCTATCTATCTATCTATCTATCTATCTATCTATCTATCAATCTATCATTTATTTGTCTGTCTGTCTGTCTTCCTGCCTGTCTCTATCTATCTATCTATCTATCTATCTATCTATCTATCTATCTATCTATCTATCTATCTACTGTTTTGTCTAATTATCTTGCCCTTCAAGGCTTGCCTTCTCCCTTCATCTTTACTTTTTGAGCTAACCTGGAACCTTATGGGTCTCTTCTTGACTTGTACTGCATACTCCTATAGTCAGCTCCATTATTTCCCACACTTTAGGGTAGAATCAATAAGCATTAATAAGCTACCAGTAAACCTTTGTTAAGTATCTACTATGTACTAGACATCATTCTAGGTCCAGGGGTTCTCTACCCCAGAGTTCTCTCCCCCAAAGATCTTAAATTCCATTGAGAGAGACAACATTCCTACCTCCTTTTTAACAGTATTAACTCTGTGACTTTGGGCAAGTCACTTGCTTTTTCTGAGCCTCATCTGTGCAATGGGGACAATAATCTCTGCAATGTCTACCTTCTTTGTAAGGATTATAATATATGCTGAGCATAATGTCAATTATAAATTGTAGAAGAAGAGGGAATTATTAAGGGAAGAGCTCACAAGTTACCTTCTTCAGGGTTCAGAGAAGCGGTGAAGGAATTCTTCCACACCTCATGTACCAGGGTCCCATTATACACAATAGTCCAGGCTGTCATGTTCACTGTTATAGTCTTCCAGTCTCCTGACATGTTTTTAAGCTGCAGGGCCAGGTTGACCTCTTTCCCCACTTCCAGGGTGCCATTGACCTTGAACTTCCCAGAGATGCTGGAGGGCTTCTCCGCTGACCCTCCTGCCTCAGATGATGTGGCACCGAAACGCCCAGCTTCCGGCTTCAGCTTCTGCAAAGCCTTCATGAACACATCCCTCTCTTGTTTGGAACCTGTGCAACAGGGGATAGAGAAGGTGTTAGAGGAAGGATCTTAGGTGTTTTGAGGTTGCCTTAGAATAGTGGCAAGAGTGCTAGACTGCAAGATTTGAGGTCTAGTCTTGCCTTTGCTATCGATTTGCTGGGTAACTTTGGGCTAGCAGCTTCCCCTCCTTAGATTTCTGTGTCCTCATCTGTAAAACAGGGAAGTTAGAATCCTAGACGATCTCTATTTAGGTTCCTTTCAGCTTCAAGATTCTAAGTCTGACTCAGTTTCAATTTCACAAACATATATGAAGTTTCTTCTACATGCATACCTGCCCACTGGGCTAGGCACCAGGGACATAAACACGGATACAAGATAGATACTATTCTTAAGGAACAATCTAAGGACAATTCCAGGTCTGATATTCTCCAACCTCAGGTCCATTCCAGCTCCTACAGTCTGTGTTTTAGGTTGTATCTGTCTATGACTGGGAGCTAATGCCAAGCTTCAATCCCTAAGACTGACATACAAAATAAGGACTGTCAGTGGAAAGAAGGGAGCTGACTGTACTGGCCCCACCTCTCCAATCTCCTCCCATGTTGGGCTAGGAGAGGGATCAGCTCCAGCTCTCAAGGGAAAGCCAGATTACCAGAGCAGCCAGGTTCCTGTAGTCTTGGCTCCTCTTGGCTTCTTCCCATCCTTTAGCAGAGATGTAGGCTGAACTGCTCAGGCCAAGAGCTACTCTGGAAACTGTACTTCTGCAGAACTGTCTGCAGAAAGGGGAGTGCTCACACTGGGACAATGTAGGTCAGCTTCTGGGGTTTGCCCAAGGATCTGGACTTCCTACTCCTGTGTTCAGTCTTTAGTACTTCTGTTACGCAGAATGCTTAGCAACCACTTTTATGAGCTACTCCTTGGGGCAAAGCTGGCGTCATTAGGTGAGGAAATTGAGGCTGACTGGTCAAATGACTCGGCTTCATGTCATGCAGGAGCTAAGGCAGAGCCCAGAACTCAGGTTAGGTCCTCTGGGCTGATGCCACTGGGTCATTTTCCCACTTACAGGGTCCAGTAAGGCATGGAAATAGCCTTTGTTGAAGCTACATGGGGCCAGTAGGGAAAAAGGCGGTGGACCTGGATCTGCCAATGACTCTTTTGTGACCCTGGGCAAGTCATTTCTCATTTCTGATGTTCAGTTTCCTCATATATTAAATGGGAATACGAATACTTCATAGGGTTCTTATGAGGTAAAAATGAGATACCGTATATGAAAATTTATATACAAATGCACTTTATAAAGTGCTTCTTACAATAAGTTGTAGCCTTTTTATTTATTTATTTTTATTTTGCTTTTGACTTGTTTTATCCTTATTCTAGGCTTTTTGCATCAACATGACATTAGCTTGGAATAAGTCATACTCTCAAATCCACCTTTTTGGGATATATTGGACATCAATCTGCCGAGGTTTCTTTTTATTCTGCATTCAGACACTTTCTGAGGTTTAGTCTCTACTATTAGGTATAGTCTCACTACAGAATGGTGATTTAAAGCCCACAGCTCTATAAGCTGTAGGTGAGGTTATTGGTAGGATGGAGCAGCCAGTGTCAGTTTACAAAGGAATCTTCTTTCTGGCACTGATTCTGCCCAGGACTATTTTCTCTATAAGAACCATGAAACAGAGAATATCAGATCTGGAAGAGACTTTAGAACTGATGATGTTAGCTTTGGAAGGGACCTTACAGGCCATCGACTCCAACCCTCTCATTTTAAAGGTAGGAAACAGGTCTGGAGAGAAAAGATCTATCAAAAGTCATTCTGGGAGTTGGCAGCTGCTGCATCCTTTGAATCGGGGACTGGCAAGCAGGAAGCGTGGCATGTTACTTTGTAAAATTATCCTAAAATCCAAAGTTTAAGATCTTTTAAAGTAATTTTAGGAAAAGAAAATTGCCAACACCCAAACCTAGAAAGTGAATCTTCTGGTGAAGATGTCATAAGGATGCTTATAGAAATCACACACTACATCAAGAGATCCAGTGTAAACTTCTGGATATAATAAACTGAACTGAAGGGGGTTGAACCTATCACTTATTCTGAATATAAACTCTTATATCAAAGGGGAGTACCCCAAATTGTTTTTTGTCAATGTGTCTATCAATAATTTTTTCTTCTTCCTTTTTTCCCTCTTATCCCCCAAATTGTTATAATTTCCCCTATATAAGGGTACAATATTTTATACCTCCTAGTGACTCTTAAGTTTATAAACTCCAAATGGTTCATTGGTGAGACCTGACATGTTAATCTGAAAAATCCAAGTAAGGAGATTTAACATGTTGGTATCCCAAAGAATTAGAGGTGGGAATTGTGTGAAGGAAATCATTGAGCAAATTGGGTCATGAGGATAGAATGGCAGTCAGAAAAAGGCAGCAACAGAGTCAAGAGATCACCAGATTGAAGGCACGGCAGATGTCCTTTGCACTGCCCCCTGGACTGCCCCCCTTGGCAGCCCAGACAAAATAGAAAGCCACAGCTGGCACCCAAAATGTGATGTGTGAGAATTAGTGGGTGGAGAAAAAGTTTGCCAAACTGAGACAAGAGGGGATTTAGTGCTCTTCTCCCATGTTTGTTGCTAGCTGGACTTCCCTGTGAGTATGGCTAATGAGGGTCACAAGCTAAATGGAGCAGCAAGGAAAGTAACCTATATATCTCTTTCCTATTTTCCCATATTTTTCCTCTACTACTTTTGATTTAATAAAATTATTAATTTACAGCCATTCTCATAATTTTCCCTCTTACAACCTGTAGGGACAAGCTAGACTGACAGGGGTTGTGTATGGGCCCAAAGCAATCTTAGAAAAGGAAGGGGGGGGGGAAGGAATGGAGAAAGGGGACAAAATATAGAGAAAGGAAGGAACGAAAGATAAAAAGGGTTAACAAAGGACATAAACCTAGGAACCTAGAGACCTTGATTTTAAGTCTTAGCTTTACTACTAATTAGCTGGGTGATCTTAGGCAAGTCACTACCTGTCTGGACCTTAGTTTTCCTATCTGTGAAATTCCACTGTTGGACTATATTACACCTCAAAGGTTCCTTTCAGCCTTAACATTATATACTCTATGCTCCGAGTTCTGTTTGGTATCCCCTTTTACTTCTGATACTTTCTGGTATGTGTTACATTTTTATCTTTTATAGTCTAAGGCATCTTTCAGGATGATATTCTTTGTTCTAAGCTCTATGGTTCATTTGATGTTCTATATCCCAATACTCTTCCACATTCTCTGCTTTAAGATCCCTGCTTGCAGGAGTAGCTAGATGTCTCATTGGAGAGAAAGTCAGGCCTGGAGATAGGAGATCTTAGGTTCAAATTGGGCCTCAGACACTCCCTAGCTGTGACCTTGGGTAAGCCATGTAACTCCAAATGCCTGCCTTACTGCTCTTCTACTTTGGAACCACTACTCGGTATTATTTTTAAGACAGAAAGTAAGGGTTTAGGAAAAAAAAAATCCCTGCCTTCTCCAACACAGACAATAGCCTAGGATTCCATATGGATTTTTGTAGGTGCCATTTTGTGATGCCAGTGTTGTAACTTCCCCCATTGGGAAAGCTTTACTGAGGTCTGCTGGGGACAAAGCTCTCTGCTAGGCATGAAGACAAAGATGACCACAACATGGTCTTGATATCTGGAGGAGAAAGTTATGGTCTAAGTGGCCTTTGATTCTTCCCTACTTTGCTGGCTTCCTTGCGTTACATCATCTCCTGGCTTGCTTCTCAGTGATCGGTGCTTGTAGGCATCTTTAGTCTTCTTTAGAACCCAGCCCTTTGTTGGAGGTTATTTGGATCAGGTCACTTCCCTGCCAAAAATTAAATGGCTGCATCCTGCCTAAAGGACACAGTCAGATCTCATGACTTGGCACTTGTGGACAACCACCACCTGGCTTCAGGCTGATGGCTTGTCCTCCCTTTCTTAATATGGCCTGGATGCTTTTGCTCCCATTGATCCATTCAGCTGAAAGCATATCCTTTGCCATTCAGAATCTTCCCTGTCTTTCAAGACCATCTCTTCCATGAAGCCTCTTCCCACCTCTCCTTCTTTGATATTCCGCTGACACTTATTTCACATTCCCTAAGAGAGTCATTTCCGGTCATGGCTTCTTTCTCCCCTAGACAGCCAGCTTGGTGAGTGAGGACAGAGATCACTCTTTATTCATCTTTCTATGTCTTAGGACCTCAAAACCCAACATCTACGGGAGCAGTGAATGAGGGAGAGCCTAGTCTTGGCACCCCCAGGATCCCAGGGCATGAGACAGACAGGCATTGTAACCAAAGTGGGATGGCTCCTGTTTCTGACCCAGGGCCCTTACCTTCAGGAGGCTTGTATTTGTCTGTGACATCCACTCGAGAATTGCTGCCCACAGCCTTGGTGCTGATGAACTTGCCCACTGAGTCAGTTTTGGTGGAGTTTCGCCTGTTCTTTCCATCAGGGGTAACCATCCAAGTGATAGAATCAGCATTCACTTCGGCAAACACAAAGGGCATGTCATAATCGAAGTTCACATCACCTTGCTGGACAGCAATGACAGAAGCAGGACCACACTGGAACACTCCTGGGACACAAAGGGTCAGACAGAGGGTAAAGATGCAGCCCAGACATCCCCACCCCTGTGCTTCTCCCCCCACATGAGTTGACCCTCCAATTACCCCATTTCCCTCCTTTCTCTGCCGTTTTTCCAAATCCCACCTCTCCCTCAAGAACCAGATCAAGTCTTACTCCTCCATAAAGTTTTCCCTAAACACCAAATCTCAGAGGGATTCTCCCTCTTCTTGCCTCCTATAGATTGTCTGTACCACTCCCTGAGTTCTTGTCATAAGCTTCCCAGGATTGTTAGATTTTTCTGTGTGGGTTTCTCCATTGAGTATGGGATATCCTCAGGGATAGAAACCATGCTGTGTGTTCTTATATTTGTTGGAACAGAGTCAAACTGAGGTTTGGCAGGATCATTTTTACATTGTTCCTCCAGGGCCTTTACCCTTTGATGAGAAGTACCAGAACTAGCAGAGGGATCATTAATTTTGAGGGACTTACATGACTGCATTAAAGAATGATTAATGTGACAAATAGGTTATAATATAAAAGACTAGAAACATTTTTTTTCAAGTACCAAAGGATTAGTAGATTGAGGGCAGGGAGCACATGATGTCCAAAGTCCCATCCAATTCTAAGTTGTAGGTGCCTATGAAAAGCTAATGGCTTCTATTTGGGTTGGACTAGTTAACCAATGGATCCTTTTTTTTTTTTTAAACCCTTACCTTCCATCTTGGAATCAATACTGTGTATTGGTTCCAAGGCAGAAGAGTGGTAAGGGCTAGGCAATGGGGGTTAAATGACTTGCCCAGGGTCACACAGCTGGGAAGTGTCTGAGGCCAGATTTGAACCTAGGACCTCCTGTCTCTAGGTCTGACTCTCAATCTACTGAGCTTCCCAGTTGCCCCCCAGGATTCTTTTCAAATGACAAAAATTCCCATGATCCCCTGAGTTAGAAAATGGGAAGGAGAGATCCATGTGAGCTTCCTGTCAAATATCAGATTTGAGCAGGGCCTTGAAAGAGGGGGAGAATCTGGATTCATAGGGAGAAGGGGTGAGGGCATTACAGACACTAAGAAAAGAAAGAATCAGGAGAACACAAGGTATGTTTGAGTTTTGGGATGGTATGGTCATGCTGGAACAGAGGATTTGAGGTTGACAAAAATGGGAGATAAAATTGGAATATAGATGGTGAGGCTGGATTATTAAGTTCAGACTTCATCCTGAGGGTAGAAGGGAACCACTGAAAGTTTTTGGGCAGGCCCTATGAAATGTTGAAAGCAGTCTTTTAGGAAGTTTTTCTCTGGTAAATGTTAAATTCCAGGATGGATTCCTAATACCTATAGTATGACTCAGGGCATCTGGCTTCCCTGTCTTTATGTGATAAGGGGTTAGGGGAATGCAAATTCATTTTATTATTAGTCAAAACCAATTAAAATAAGGTGCTGAGAGCCATCAAAGACCACACTGTTTGACAGGGTCCACGTGGAAACTGGGGACTGCAATCCCTAGGATATTCTAGGATATTACCAGGAGAGCCCACTTACAAAATTAAATCGAAGGATTTTTATATACCCACTTAGATAGGACCCTCTTGTCTAGGCATAAAAACTTCTGGCAAATCTGTGCTCTGAATTCCCTAACCTATATCTGGGTCATGTTGATTCTACCCACTGATCCTGCCCTTAGCAACAATGTTTCATTGACTATCTCCCTAGGCTTCCTGTCTGTTGTTAGGTTCCATGGAAACATGTATGTTGAGAATGATACTGTGTGCCAAGTAGATTTGTGATCATGAGGGTATAAAATAAAACTAGGCCTCAGCCAAGGCAGAGCAATTTATCCTGTGAAACCTGTGTTGTGGGTTGAATGCGAAAGTTGTGTCCCATCCATCATTTTGCCTACACTGTCCCACCTCCAAGACTCCATCCCCTGTGGGAGGCTGGCCCACCTCACAGCAATAAGGAAGTTAAATTTGCTAGGGAAAATGTTATCTCAAAGACAAATTGAAATAATTTTGGCATCATCTATATCATCTTCCCCGTTTCTCTCCATTAATAGAAGAAATAACACTTTGCTGATCCACATGCCAGGACCAAGGAGATAATCAAGGGAAAGTCTTAATTTTACCACCTTACCTTGACTCCTCTCCTGTGGAGTTGCATCCAAAACCTGCCATCCATTATATGCTGGGCTCAAGTCAGCTCGAACAAACCAGGCTTCATTCCAGACATGGAAGTTCCTGAATGACCAAATCAGAGTTACTTAGAGCATTAGAGTCACATCAGCTAGATCATTATACTTGTTTTACAGATAGAGAAATGAGGTAAAGTGATTTGTTCAAGATGACCCAGTTAATTATTGGCAGAAGAAGAACCAGGTTTTCAGCCCAGGGTCCTTTCCACTGCATCTTTTGATTTTCTGAGAGAACACAAATGAACAATATTTCTTTTTTTAAAAAATCTGGTTTATACCTGTATTATCATGCAAAGCACATTTCCATATTATTTATTTTTTACCAAAGAATATTCATATAAAACCCCGAACCCCCAAATAAGAACATAAATAAAGAAAGTGGAAAACTATATACTTTGATCTGCATTCTGACTCCAGCGGTTCTTTCTCTGAAAGTGGATAGCATTCTTTGTCCCAAATCTTTGTATTGCTGAGAAGAGCTAAGTTGTTCACAGTTGATTATTGTGCAATATTTCTGTTACTATGAACAATGTTCTCTGGCTTCTGCTTATTTTGCTCTTCATTAGAATAAACAATATCTCTTAAATAATTACTATGTGCCAGGCACCCTCCAAGCACTGCCCTCTCTTTCCCCCAAGATCTCTGGGCAAGGTCTCATCCTATGGTCTATCCCAGTAGCTCATTACTGCATCTCTCTCTACTCCCAGATGAATCCATAAAAGTTTCCAAAATAAAACTAAGTATAACTTGTATTAGTTAGATTCTGCCAGGACCAAGTGTTCAAGCATATACAAACTTCTCTTGAACCTCCTGAGAGGGAGTATGGGATAATGGAAAGAGCACAGGCCAGAAAAACAAAACAAAACAAAACAAAAGAACTAGGTCCCCAGTCTGCTCAGGCACTTACTATGTGGTCATGTCATCTCTATGACCTTCATTTTCCTGTTCTGCAAAATCGAGATAATATTCACCCTACCTATCTCACAGAACTTGCAAGGAAAGCACATTGTAAACTTTTAAATGCTATAAAAATGGGAGTTGTTTTTATTGTTCTCCTGACATGGAATAGCTCCAGATTTGGAGATGATTGAAAATCAATAGAGATTAATAGTCATCCGGCTAAGAGTCCGACTGAAAGCAGTAAAGGGTGTATGTGGGAGGGGAGTGAAGTCTGGGCATTCAAAGTTAATAATGTTTGAAGGATATATCATGGCAATGTTACAAACAATAGTTTACTGAGATTTTAGTGAATTATTTGAGAGTCTTGCTTACTATTTTTATGCACAATATGTACAAGATGGCAGAATGTGGTTTAAGCAATAATTTCAGCCAATTCTGACTTGTTTGAGTGACTAGGCCCAAAGAGTTCTCATTAATGCTTCCATGCTAACTTGGAAGAAGGCAATAATAGAATCTCAGGGATCTGTGCTTTATCCCGTATGGTTTAACATTTTAATCAATGACAGATAAAGGAACAGATGGCATACTTATCAAATTTTCAGGTGACAGTTTGAGAGGGTTCGCTAACATGACTTTTTAATTAAGACAATCAAATAGGCAACCATCTAAAGTCTTATAATTATATTAAACAATCAACTTTCCAAGTACAAGATCGGGGAATTTTGGCTAACTAGCAGTTTGTGTGAAAAAAGATCTGAGGGTCTTCAGTGAATTGTAAGATCAAGAGGAGTTACAACTGTGATACAGGAGTCAAAAAATCACCTGAGATCTTGGGACAGGGATAGACACTTGACCTGTGACTTGTTTAGTATTGAGAACTTCTAGATGAGGAAACTTTCTACCGATGCAGGCCAGCGACATCTCTATACTTCATAATCTTGAGAGTTGCCTACCACAGAGAGGCTTTGTGACTTGCCTGGAGTTATACAATAGGTAAGTGTCAAATGGGGAACTTGACCCCAGGTCTTCCTGACTCCAAAACCAGCTCTGTAGCCAGGATGCCACCCTCTCTCTTTAGTCTGAGGCTGTACTCAAAGAGATGCTCAGGAAACAGGATCAGGGAGGTCATCCTTTTGTTGTACTCTGAACTCATCAGACAATATCTAGGGCATCTTGCTCAGTTCTGGTGACCATACTTTAAAAATGCTTTGAAAAGCTAGCAAGAATCCTCAGAAGAGCAACTAGAATGGTAGAATGCTTTAAGACTATGTGATATGAGGACTGGTTGAAGAAATTGGGATGTTTAGATTACACAAGAGAAGACTCAAGGGTGGATAAATAAGAGTTATATTCAAGTATTTGAAGATCTGTTAGGTGGGTTAGACTTGTTCTTTTGGCCTAAAAACAAAACAAGGAGTGATCAAGCAATAAATGTTTATTAAGTACTTACTATGTGCCAGGCACTGTACTAAGCATTGGGGCAATGAGTGGAAGTTCAAAGAATCAAATTTAGACTTGATATCAGGAAACATTTCCTAATAATTAAAACTGTTCGAAATATAGTGGGTAGCTCAAGAGATAGTAGGCCTTCCAGCAAATTTGATGGGAATTTTTAAATTTCTGTTTATCATTTTTTATAATTTGGAGCTCAGTGTGATTTCTCCTACAACTTCTGGTTAACTAAAAGCCTGTCTTCTGTTAATATTAATGACTCATGAATCAATAGAGTTAAACATTCTTGAGATAAGAAACCAAATGAAAAGAAGGAATATAAGATCTTTAAAACTTCCTAAAAATGCTTTATTTGTGGAAGCGTTTTCCTGATGCCAAGTCTTCCTGACATGTAAAATCCCTTCCTCTTAATTAGCCCATTGTGGCTTTCTTAAAATGTAGCCTTGTAGTTTTAAAACATAGTATTCTGGGGGGATTGGGGGAGAAGCTGGGTAGCTCAGTTGATTGAGAGCCAGGCCTAGAGATGGGAGGTCCTCGGTTCAAATCTGGTCTCAGACACTTCTTAGCTGTGTGACGCTAGACAAATCACTTAACCCCTATTGCCTAGCCCTTCACTCTTCTGCCTTGGAACCAATATCCATTATTGATTCCAAGATAGAAGGTAAGGGTTTAAAAAAACAAAAACAAAAACAAAACCCCATAGTATTCTGCAAACTTGGTGTATAATCTATAAGCTGACTTAGTTTACCTATAGAGTCTGTTTAACAAAGTTTGCTTCCTTAGGGTATATATGAGATTATGACTTTGCTCAACTAAGTTTGTTAAACTTTTATAACATTGAATGGAGCAAGGGGGTATGAATCTTTTTTTTTTAACTTTTACAGCCTGAAAGAATGCACAAGGTTGAACTATGTAAAATAATTCTTTCTATCACAATGACACAATTTTGACTGGAAGAAACCTTACTAATTGGGGTGCAGGAGTTACTTTTTTACCCCTTGAACCTTTGCTTAAGCATAATAAAATTAGGTTTTTACCTCTAAAATTTCTGTGTTGTAGTAGAACTTTTTCAGCAGCAGTTATTTACATGAACTCAAAAAGGAGATATTTCTTCCATGATACAAAGAAAGTCTAATCTCTTGAGGACTTCTTATTCGAGTACGGTTTAAACTGGATGGCTTTTGAGGCACCCCTAGATTCTGTGATTTTGCTTCAGTGATCTCTCAAGCTATGAACTGGTCTGCACCAGTAGCTGTACCCATCTCTACTCAGTTCCCAGATCTATTCATCAAAGCCCCAGGATCTGCACAGTTGGAGGACAAAGAAATATAATCCTTCCTCCCAGGAGTCTGGTCTAGTGCAAAGAAAACTAGATTTAAAAGAAAGGTTCAGCTTCTGCTTCCCTCACTTACTACCTGGGTGATCCTGGGCAAATTTGCTTCCTTTTTCTGAGTTTCAGATTCAGATAAAATGGGAATAATATATCTGCTCGGCTTTCCATTTAGGAATGTGATGAGAAACGAATGAGTTAATGGGTCTGAAATCTCTTTTGAAAAGTACTACACAAATGAGAAGTGACTATTATTAGCAGAGATGATAAAGCATTTTAATAGAGAGAATGGGCACTGCAAAAATAACTATAAGAGCTAAGACACTGAACATCACAGGGCTTTAGGGAAGGGAGAAGTCCCAGGGGCTTGGGATGGTCAGCGTAGGCTTCTTGGAGAAGGTTAGACTTGCTCATGGGATCACATATGGAAAGGACCTCTCTCATTTTATAGATAAGGAAACTGAGGCCCAGTGACGTTAAATGACTTGCCTGGGGTCAAACAAGTAATGTTTCTATCCACAATCTAGTGAGCCCATAATCTAGTGATTCAGTCCCTGCCTTCCATCAACCCTCAGGATTTGACATTCCAAACTCCTTCCTCCAATGGGGTTAGCGAGAGGGGTTAGTCCCCGGAGACCTTCGTTATATCCTGCAGTTTGAATATTTTCCATGACACCAGAGAGAAAGGCCTAGACTTGGAACTTCTCTAGATCCAAGCCCGGTGCGGCCTCTGCCCACGCTCCATTAGTGCCTTCTCCTTCTTGAAGTTAATTTTTGTTTGTCTGTGTAGTATTGCGGCCCCTTAATGGGATGCAAGGCCAGGAGGACAAGCATTCCCCATTGCCTTCGTGCACCCATCCCTCAGAACCAGTGGTGAGCACTCCTTACTGTTTGTGGAACTGAATGACCGCCATGCCTCCAGGCTGGGGGTTGGGCTGAAGCCCTGGCTGGAACCAAACTGCCTTTCTAAACGATCCAAACGGTCTTCCCCCATCATTCATCAGGCACTGGCTAAGCATTTACTATGTAAAGCCAGGCACTTTGCTAGGGGCAGGGGGAGAACACTGCACATTAGTCTTTGCCCTTCAGGATCCCACGTCTTACTGGCCCAATACAACATTTACTCAAGGAAATGAGTTCAAAGTAGTACGGGAGAACCTTAACAATGGGTGTGTGTGCAGAAAGGTCTTGGGTAGGAGGTAACCTCTGAGCTAAGCCTTCAAAGAAGCTAGGGATTCTGGGAGGCAAAAGGGAGGCGGGGGTGCATCTTAGAGGCAGAAATACTATAGAGCTGTAAGGTTTACGGAGGGCTTTGTGAATATTATCTCACTTTATCCTCACAAGAGTTACTGTCCCCATTTTACAGACGAGGAAACTGAGGCTGAGGGAGACTGGTTTGCCTAGAGACACTTAGCTAGCAAATAACTGAGACAGGATTTGAGCGAAGCCTTTCTGACTCCAAGGCCATCACTCAGTCCACTACCATGCCACCTAGCTGCAAAGGGAACAAATGAGAGATAGCAATAGCAAAGAAGCCAGTTTAGCTAGGCTACAGAATCCATGAAGAAGGGCAATGAGCAAACAGTTTAGAAACAGACTGGAGCTAGAGTGTGTAGAGCTTTAAGTATCAAGCAAAAGGGCAGCGAGGTGGCTCAGTGGATTGAGAGCCAAATCTGGAGAAGGGAGGTCCTAGATTCAAATTTGACCTCAAACACTTCTTAGCTGTGTGACCCTGGGCCAGTCACTTGAGCCCCATTGTCTGGCCTTATTGCTTTTCTGTCTTGGAACAGATACTTTGTATTGGTTTTAAGATGGAAAGTAAGAATTAAAAAAAAATTAAGCAGGAGAGCTTATCTTGAATCCAAAAGGCAAGAGCAAGGCCACTAGAGCTTGAGAAGGGGAGTGATATTTTAGGAACATGACTTTGGCAGTGGGGTGGAACATAGGTGTCAAATGGGTCTGGGATCACCAAACCAGATTATAAAGTGATTGGAAAATATTTGACAAAATAAATAAAATAAAAATACGATAAAAAAAATAAAAATACAATAAATCACAGATACACACACACACACACACACACACACACATTTCAACCATTGCCTTCAGTCTTGGAATCAATACTGCGTATTGGTTCCAAGGCAGAAGAGCAGTAAGGGCTAGGCAATGGGGGGTTAAGTGACTTGCACAGGGTCACACAGCTGGGAAGTGTCTGAGGTGAGATTTGAACCCAGGACTTCCTGTCTCCAGGTCTGGTTCTCCATCCAGCTGCCCTAATAATATTGTATTTTAAAATGAAGTCACTGCCAGGCAGTGAAGTCAGAAGGACCTGGGTTCAAATCTAACCTCAGACACTTCCCAGTTATGTGACAAAACCCAAACCCAAGTCACATGTGAGTAGATTAATGTCCTTCTCCCCTTTCTCTTTGATTTTGACATTATTGGAGAAAAGAACAGACAGGGCATAGGAGAGCCTGGAGGCAGAGATATTGACTGGGAGGCTCCTGCAGTAATAGTTCAGATGAGAGATGATGAGGCCCTGAACTAGGGTGGTGGCCATGTGAGTTGAGAAATGATCCCCGAACCAATGGACACTAATGAGATCACAGAAAAAGCAAAATATAGAGAAAAAAAAGAAGAGGGCCCAGATCGGACCCTTGGGGGGGGGGCCCTCGCAATTAGAGACCAAACCATCAAAGGGGGCCCAGAAAGAATGTTCAGAGAGATAGGAGGAGAACCAGGAGGAAGCAGTGACCCAGAGACCCAAGGTCCACCCAGGGATTGGTGTGCCATATTACGGCAAGAAAGATGGGGATTGAGGGAAAAAATCATTGGGTTTAGCAGTGAAGAGTCTTGGCCTGAAAGGAAAATGTGGAAATTGAGTTAAAAGGTAGCAACTTCTGCCGTTACCATGGAGAAGAGATTAAAGTCATTTGCAGTGAGAACTCGGGCTGTTTGGGTTATCTACCTTGCTCCTTTGAGCTCAGAGAAATTACAGGAACTAGAGCTAGAAGGAATGAAAGAAAGAAGGAACCGAAATACACACGGTTTTAGGATACAAAATGCAAAAAAGGCCGAGCTGCCAGGAAGCTTGGGACAGAGTGAAAGTGATCTCAGGCCCCTGGCCCCATCAGGAGCTGGAGGGGTGACATTACTTGTCCAAGGTCCCACAGCTAGTGAGGACCCTCTTTCTCAGTTCCATATTTCATTCTGATAGCAGGATGGTTCCAGCATGTAAATTCTCATCTCAGGGAGTAGCTACAGAAAGCAATTCCTGTTTCACAGGTTCTATGACTATGGAAATAGTGGCAAGTCAGGGGTGGGGAACGTTTGTGGAGAAAGTTTACAGGGAAAGTCATAGTAGGCAAATGTCATTCTGGGCCACAAATGCAGAGCTTCCAGAAGGCACAGAACATGCCCATTTCTCTGTATTACAACAAGCAAGTCACTTCATTTCTCTGAATTCTCAGTTTCCTCATCTATACAATGATGATCCGGAAGGACTCCAAAATCTTAGGTCCTTTCCAGATCTGAGAGTCAATGTTCTAAGGATCCAGCAGTCCATGTCTGAGGGTCGTTCAGTCATTTTTCAGTCGAGTCTGACTCTTGGTGACCCCACTTGGGGTTTTCTTTGCAAAGATACTGGAGGGGTTTGCCATTTCCTTCTCCAGCTCATTTTACAGATGAGAAAACTGAGGCCAACAGGGATAAATGACTTGCCCAGGGCCACACAGCTAGTAAGTATCCGAGGCCAGATTTGAACACAGGAAAGAGGAGTGTTCTGATTGCAGGCCTGTCCTTTTTCATTAAGGTACCACCTAGCTGCCCACCAGTCACCAGAAGCTGCATTTCTCTAGACATGCTGTTTCTCCAACTAGACTGTAAATGCCTTAAGGGCAGAGTTTGTCTTGTCCATCTTACTGACTTTATCACATCCGATTTCCTCCAACTTTCTATCATCCAATACACACAGGAGGTGCTCAACAAAGATTCCTTGTTCCTGATGAGGTCGGCATTATCAGGAATAGCATAACCTTGGAAATATTTTACTGTTAGTAGTTCAGGGGGAGATGAAGGAGAATGCCAAAGAGATGGAATAAATGGTCTTTCAGGTACCTGCTGGGTCTGAAACTAGAGTTTGTGTCCCAGAGAAAGGATTTCCCCCTCAGGTACTCAGTAGGGACATTTCAGGGGTACAGTGACAAAACAGAATCGGGGCTGGGCTCAGCATCGGGGATCTGGGGCCCAGTCCAAGTTCTGCTAGGTAGGATGGCGGTGACCTTGGGGAAGTCAGTTCCCTTCAAAAGGAGGGGATTGGACCAGATGACCTCTGAGTCCCCTTTTAGCTCTCAGTCATTTTAGGATGTCCTGAATGAACCCCTGGCCTGCCTCAGTGAACCAGGGCTGGGCTTAAACTCAGGAAATACAAGATCTCCTTTGTGGATTTCATAAAGCAAGATTACTCAGACTGACAAATGCAATGTACACAAAGACACACGCACAGAAGGAAGCATCCGGGTAAATGTTAACCGCAGCCTAAACGGTTTCAGATTATTTGGTTATGCTCCTTGACTGACTGGGGCTTCCTTTGTGTTCCCAGACAAAGGAGTCCCAGAAAAGGCCTCAGGCTCTGGGGATGTGACTGCAGAGCAGCAGCCTCCCTCTGCCATCTGCTGTCAAACTGTGGGATGAACTTGGTGGTCTGAAAAGGCACGGAGCCCCGAGTGCTGCTGCAAGGCTGAGGCGTGGTAAGGCTGGAAGGGCGTGGTGTGGGGCATCATCTAGGCTCACCCCAGCTCATTTTACAAACGGAAACTCTTGCCCGGATGGGAGAAGGAATTTGCTCAAGGTCTTACAGGGAATAAGAACTTCTACTACTAAGTCTTCTACCCTCCACACAAGTTCTTTTTCCCACTACGAGTCTTCCCTTTGGACAAACATATTTCCTACCTCTTCACAATTAAAAAGAAATCCTGTCTCTGACTTGGAGATCTTTCGGGGGATATAGAGGCTGCTCTATTTTCTGACTTGGGAATCGGGTTGCAGAATGAGAAGGAAGGTTCAAATTGAAGAAAAGTCCTTTGAGGAATGATACCTTGTGTTGGCTCAATGTTGCTTTCCTTCTGATCTGACCATCTGCCCTCCCAAGGGGAGCTGCTTACTTTGTTGGAATGGGGCATTCTGACCATCTTGGCATCACAGATGGGGTCTGCTCTGCCCTGTGGTGATCCCAGGACACAGTTCAGCCAGCTGGGCCCGTGAATTTGGCTAAAGAGGGGCTGACACTCCTTCCCTTCCAGCCCTGGGATCTGTTACCACTGATGCCAGCTGGGGATAAATGGAAGAAGAGCGGGGACAGACCGTGACTCCAACTTACTGCACATAGGTCTGAAGGTCCTTGAGTTAATATCTACTAATCAGGGAAGGGACTGGTGCAGCAGTGGATCGGAAAATCCCATGATCTTGGGGTTCTATAAAATCAAAGCATCACCGATAGAATTTTAAGAGGTGAATGGGAACTTGGGACTTCTAAGTCTAACCCCTACCTGATCAGGAATTCCTTCTATTATATCTAAATCTATATCTACATTTTTTTTTCAAAACTCTTACCTGCTATTTTAGGATTATTACTAAGTATCAGTTTTAAGGCAGAAGGACAGTAGGCAGAGTCAAGGCAATTGGGGTTAAGTGACTTGCCCAGGGTCACACAGCTAGGAAGTATCTGAGGTCACATTTGAACCCCAGAACTCCCATTTCCAGGCTTGGTTCCCTATCCACTGAGCCATTACTTGTCTCAACCTTAGATTCTTTCAACTGATCCTCACATTTAGGGGCAGCTAAATGGCACAGTGCCTAGCTTGGAGTTGGGAAGACCCAAATTCAAATCTGGCTTCGTATGAACCAGGCAAATCATGTAACTTCTATTTGTCTCAGTTTCCTCATCTGTAAAGTGAGGATAATAATAGTACCTACCTCCCTGAGGACCAAATGAGATAATAATGATACAGAACTTAGCACCATGCCTAGCACATAGTAAGTGCTAAATAAATATTAGCTATTATTACCATGTCATGACTCTAAGGTCCCTCCCCACCCTGACCCCTCTCCTCTAGACTTGTTCCAGCTTGTCCATGTGGTGCCAGATGGATTCTGACCAAAGATAGAGTTGCATTATATAGTTTAGGATAAAATCAAGGTTATTTATTACCTTTTCTTCACAGGATTCCATTGAAACACGAATAACAATCCTGTGCTATAAATTCTTGCAAAGACAGGTTGTTATTACATACTCAGCCTACAAAGCTCTGGGCCTTCTTTCCCCAGATAAATGTAGGGATTAAGTAAACGAGGGAGTGTCTTCCCTGGGAGGGGCAGCTACTGTACAAGGGTGGGAAAAGACAGCTAGAGAATCACAATGTTAAGGATGACTTTGGAGATCATTTGATCCATTCCCCTTAGTTTATATAGGAGGAAACTGAATCCCAGAGAGAAAAGGTCTTGTGGAAGGAAACAGAGCCAGTCTATGACAGAGTTAGGACCAAACCCTGAGTCTTCTGATCTTTAGTTTCTACTATCCCTGGCAAATAAGAGAATGGGTGTAGGGATCAGATTCTGCCATTGTCTACAGAGGACTCATAGAAGCTGTAATGGGGCACTCAGGGACATTCAGGCAGCTTCTGGAAGAACACCCGGACATAAGCCCTAGTCTCCAATGAGGCGGATGCAAAGTGAGGGGCCATGTTCCTGGCATATCTGGGGGGGGGGATGAGGCAGATTTGAGGATAGGGGAAGTGATGTGGAATTCTGAACACATCTTTCCACTGCATCTCCTACAAATCTCTTAAGGAATTTAAATGATATTGGGTGGCAGCATAGTATTTTCCAAAGCTAGAACTCAGATTCAGGTTATAGGTTTGGCTCTGCTGCTTCATTATTTCTATCTTGGCCAACCATGGTGGGCCTCAGGTTCTTCCTAAGTAGACTGAGTGTTGGATTAGATACCTCCAAGAAACATCTCAGCTTTAACCTTCTCTATTCCATGACCCCCCCTCCAGCTCAGAAATGTTCCAAGGTCCTACCAAGTTTGGAAATTCTTGGCTCTGAGGTCCCTTTGAGAGCCTGTGTTCTATTTTCTAAGGTTGCTTCCAGTTTTAAACTCTAAAAGCCCTTCTAGTCTAAAGGTTTTATAATTTTAAAACTGTTTGCACTAGATGAAATTTCCAAAATACATTCTTTTAATTAGGCTTGATTCCAAAGAGCAGGCAAACCATTGTGGTAGTGTGTTTTCTGGGTAACTTGTTACCAAAATACCACATTGGGTAGTTCCCTCTATCAGATCATGTATGTTGGGGTGTGTCATCAGTCTGTCTGTTATCATGTGTCTGCATTTCTCCTCCTCCCACCTCTCTAACCTCTTGTCTTCTCTCTCTTCACGCCTACGTGTGAGTCTCTGAGGAATAATACAAACAGAAGGATGCCCTGGTTCCCTACAGGGAGGATCGAGAAAAGAACAGGTGCTTACCAAACGCTGTCACTGCCTCTCTCTAATGGGTTTCCCTGAGAGTCATAGTAGACATCTACCGTTAGGCTGCGGTCTGTGTCGTGGGCCGAGTTAAAGTTGGTGATCACCCGGGAAGGAATCCCCAAACATCGAAGCACTGGAAGCCAAAAACCAGGTAGAAAGCTTAGATGACGGTGGTGGTGACAACCTCCATTCATACAGTGTTTTACTATCCCTAGAAGTATTTCCTCACAAGAATCTTCAGAGGTAGACAGGTAGTGGGGCAGCGGAGACAAGGAGCACTTGGAACAGGAGCCCTGGGCTTCAAAACGGACCCTTGTTGGCCATGTACCTGCTGGCAGCTCAGCTCCTCCTTCATCCATAAAATGGGGGTGATATGCTGCCCCAGATACAACTCATCTCTGTTTTGAGGAGCAGCAATTTCACTGGTCTGGGTATGTCACCCACTGGAGCTGGCCCCAACCTTGCTATAATTTAGCAGAGGATTGCTGTGGTCTAGCCAAACACGTGATTTATAAGTCTGTCATTTCCCCTCTTTCTTTAGGTAATAGGAGAATGATAATAACTTACATTTATATATCAATTTAAGGCTCAGAAAGCATTGGGCTCACAGCAAATCTGGTAGGCAGGTAGTACAATAGGATTATTCCCTTTCTACTGGATCTCTGAGATGTTAAATTCCCGAGAGTCAGAATTGGAACCCAAGTCTCCTGACTCTTATCAGGGAGGGGGGTTGGGAATGGGTTCACTATTTTGAACTGACCCAGCCAGGTGGTATTTCCTGCAGTGTACCTGTATTCAGGGTCCCAGCAAAGACCCAACACTGGCCAAAGCGGACGGGCTGGAAACGATTTTTCTTCCATTCCTGAAGGATCTCCACGCTGCCGTTCCAGTTTCTGGGGTCCTTGCCACCAGAGTAATCCCCACTCCAGTTCCCAGCTAGCACACCGTTGTCATCATTGCTATTGATCTGAAAAATACCTGTGTCCAGTCAGCTCCGGTAGGTGGAGGGCAGATGAGGAGAAGGAATCGCAGAGAAGAAGAGCTCAGAGCGAAGTAGAGGAAAGCCGAGGCTTGGGAGTCCAGAGTCCTGGGGGCTCTTAACTCACTGTGGGACTCAGATTCTACTTCAATAGATTTTGATGTCATCAGTATTATCAAGACTCTTCATGACTTAGCAAAAACATGAAAAATGTTAGACCAATCTTTGAATTTAAATCTATTGAAATCTTTCTGTATTAAATTTATTTCCTATAAACAACCTCCTATTAGATTAAAAAAAAAAAACACCTTACCTTCCATTTTAGAATCAGTACTGTATATTGGTTACAAGGCAGAAGAATGGTAAGGGCTAGGCAATGGGAGATTAAGTGACTTGCCCAGGGTCACACAGCTAAAAGTATCTGAGTTCAGATTTGAACCCAGGACTATAAGCATTAATTTTAAAACTATTTTAGGTAATACCATCATTTCTATTACCTTTACATAGCTTAGCCATAAGCAGTGAGTATCCTTTCAATTACTTGTCATTCTTTATTCTTTTAAGTGCTTTGTGATTGTATTTATATATTTTGAATGTTTCTTGGTAGACTGACTCCCAGATATTTTGCTATTTTGAATGGGATTTCTCTCTCTATTATTCCTCATGGATTTTGTTATTGCTGTACTATTATTTTGAAAACCTTTACCTTCTGCCATACTCTATGACAGAAGGGCAAGGTCTAGGCAAATGAGGTTAAGTGGCTTGCCCAAGGTTACACAGCTAGAAAGTGTCTGAGGCCAAATTTGAACTCAGGTCCTCCCAACTCCAGGCGTGGTGCTTTGTCCACTGTGCTACCTAGCTGTCCCCTATTGCTAGACTGTTAACACTAAAGATTTTTAAAACTCTAGTTTTATTAGAAAAGAGATTTATTTTGGAATGTTTTCTCTTTTATAGAATGAGGGGTTTGGATGAATATGAGGTCCCTTCCAGCTCTGATAGCTAATATTCTAAGGCAGCCTTGGTGAACCTTTTCCGGGTTTGAGAGCTCAGAGGGCAAATTCAGGTGGCCTGTGAGCCCTGCACTCCTGGATAGAGCTGAGGGAGAAAGTGCTTGCTTTGAGCAGCTGGACAGAGGGGTGAGGTGTGCAAAAGATGTCCTGGGGTGCTGGCAGAGGGGGAATGCAGCACCCCCCAGTGCTGGCTCTGCACATGTGCCGGCTCTCTGCCAGTGCCGCTCTGAGGTCTCCTCTAACAGCAGAAGTCGATGATTCTCCTTCGAACAAGCTGCTTGGGGCCGAGTGCTCCTCCGTGGGCAACTGAGCCAAAGAGCTCTACATCCTCCTCCCCTCCTCCCACTTTGATGGGCCTCGGAGTGACATCATGGGATCTGTGACACCCAGGCCCAGATGAAAGATGCTGCCGTGGGTCCCCCATCTCCTGAATCACCAGGGCCCCAGCATGGAAAGTAGTAATCAGCCGGGTTCCTGAGGAGCTGGGATCCTTTCAAATGGCTCTACAGGTGGCAATTAGTGTGGCTCAGCCAGCCCAGCCCAGCTGGCAGGGAGTTGGGGAGGGATTGCTCCGAGGGGCAGCTGAAGAAATTGTAGGGAGATAAAGAGGCTTGCCTAAAGGACTGGGGATGAGTCAGCAGCCGCAGAAGCCAGACTCCAAGAACCCTGACTTAGGGAGGCTGGGAGCAGGGCAGGCCCTCCCTGGCTGGCTCCCACCGCCGCAGCCCTTGGCTTCTCTCCCCCGACCTGTGACTCGGCCTTCAGTGCTCTCCCTTCTGAAATCTCAGCTTTCAAAGGGCCCTTGAAGCCTTCTCTGTTGGAATGTCAGGGCAGGGGGAGAGCAGGGGGAGTCCCTGAGAATTAAATGCTCCACGTCAAGAAGGAAGGCCCTCAATGAATGTTGCCACTGCTTGCTGTAGGGAGTACAGACTTCAAGCAGTGGTCATCTAGTCCAATTTCTCCCTTTCAAAGGTGAGAAATCTGAGATGCAAAGCAGTTGAGTGACTTGTCCAAGGTCACATTGATGCGATTCAAACTCAAGTCTTCTCAATCCAAATCCAGAGATCCTTCCACCTCACCATGATGCCCTGGGTTCAAGACCTACTCCTGCCAGTGACTAAGTTTTGTCTCCTCCAGGCCTCTTTGTCTTCTCTTGTAAAATGAAGAGGCTGGGTGAGGTGATGTGTAAGGTCCCTGTAGACTTTATTTAAAAAAAAAAAAAACCCTTACCTTCCATTGTAGAATCAATACTGTGTATTGGTTCCAAGGCAAAAGAGTGGTAAGGGCTAGGCAGTGGGGGTTAAGTGACTTGCCCAGGGTCACACAGCTGGGAAGGGTCTGAGGCCAGATTTGAACGCAGGACCTCCCATCTCTAGGCCTGACTCTCCATTCACTGAACCCTCCAGCAAACTTTAGATGTCTATGATTTATTGGGAGAGTCTTTCATGAGTTGGAATACAGGCCATCTGGCTGTCTCTGGAAGTGATCTCCAGGAGGAGACAAAGCAGAGGGAGCATTTCAGACACCCGTGGGGGGGGGGGGGGTTGTGATGGTGATATGCTGAAGGCTCCCTGACAAAGGTGCTGACCTCTTAGATCAGACAGGCTGGGTGCCTGGCCTGGCTCTAAGAAGTCACTTCAATTCACTTGTTAAAACGTTAAAAGTTAAAGTTCAAAGACAGAGAGATTGCTTTACCTTTTAACCTTTTAGCTAAGGTAATTCACTAGCCAACTGACTTAATTAAGAAGTTGAAAGGTAAAGCGATTTCTAGTTAATTAACCAGGGAACAGGCAAGAAGGTAAAGCTATCCCTTTGACTTTGAACTTTTAAATGCTTGTAGAGAGCCCAGTGTGGTGTAAGAGGAGGGGCCTCAGGGGGAGTGAGGGGCCCCAGATGGTGGCTCTGCCTCAGCCCCATTCTGGGTCAGCGCTCGGGCACATCGCTTCCTCTCTCTGGGCCACAGAGGAGCTCCCAGAGTCCCGGTCCCGTTCTAATCTTCTAGGATTCTCAGTTTCTTTAAATGCCATGGGGAAGGCTGAGCCCGTTCCGAGAGAGCAGGCCCCTCTCCCAGGAAGGGCGAGAAAGCTAAAGGGGCCCTTAGGAGGCTTCCTGAGGACAAGAACTCGGCCAGGGACGTGATCTGGGGAGAGCCCCCATGATGGCCCCCCAGTGCAAGCTGGCCCCAGACTCTCCTCTGAGGCTCAGCTCCCGTGCCCCCTGCCCCTCATCCTAACGTATGCTTCCTACACACTCTTGGGACCGCCGCTCTGCCCTCTCCTCGCTGTCTATTTTGTAGAATTACTTGTCTACATCTCGTCTCTTTTGGTGGACCATATGCTCAGCGGGGCCAGCTGAGTAGAAACATCATTGGATTTGGAGGACGTGGGCGTGAAACTTCGTTTTCTAATGATTATTAGGTGACCGTGGGAAAGTCACCGAACCCCTCTGGAGCTCAGTTTCCCCATATGTAAAGTGACCTATGTAACATCTAAGCTTGCTTTCAGCTCTCCATCCTGTGGTGTGCTGGGGGCGTATCTTTTCCCTTGTGATCTCACCTACAGCTCAGCACAGGGCAAAGTATTTTATTTAATTTTTAAACCCTTACCTTCTGTCTCAGGTGTGTATTGGTTCTAAGGCAGAAGAGCGGTAAGGGCTATGTAATGAGGGTTAAGTGACTTGCCCAGGGACACACAGCTAGGAAATATCTGAGACCAGATTTGAACCCAGGACCTCCCATCTCTAGGCCTAGCTCTCCATCTACTGAGCCACCCAGCTGTCCCCAAGGACAAAGTATCTTAATAAATGCTTGCTTGCTTGTCTGTTGAATGAATGTTTTTGTATGATGTGGCAGAGCTGGGGTCAAGATAATAATAATATTATTGTTATATTTATTATTACACAACATCATAATATTATATCATTATATATAATATGGATTATATAATAACAATAATAATTCTAGTTTACATTTCTACAGTCTTTTATGGATTAAAATGCATTTTCCTCACAACATACCTAAGAAGTAGATAATTTGAGAATTATTATTCTTATTTTGCAGTTTAGGAAATGAAGCCTCCAAAAGGAGAGTGACTTGCCTAAGGCTACCCAGCCTGTGAATATTTGAGCTAGACACTGAATCTTCAGACACCAAGTCCAGAGCTCTTTCTAGGGCCTCTGACTGGAGGCAGCTAGAGTTAGGAAGCCCTGAGTTCAAATGCAGCCTGAGACACTTCCTAGCTGTATGATCCTGGACAAGTTATTTACCTTCTGTCTGACTCAGTTTCTTCTAATGTAAAATGCACTTACCTCCCAGGGTTGTTGTGAGGATCAAATAAAATTATGATTGCAAAGTGCCCAGCTCATAGTAGGTGCTGTTTAAATAAAAGCTTACTCTCTTCACTGCCCCATGCCATGTGAGATACTTGGGGGACTGTCCTGATGTTCTGACTCCTTTCTCCCGGTTCTGTAGGCTGATCCCTGCCTTACTCTCTGGGCAGAAGGCCCTGGATACGCCAACCATGAAGTCAGAGGAAGAATAGCCATGAGGCGGGGCCAGAGGTAGAATTGTTTTCTTACCATGCCGCTCAGCACACGGCCAATATATTTCGGGTCATTTCTTCGGGCCACGTCGGTGACAGGGTCACGGCGGAAATTGAGACTCCGGTCCAGGATGGAGAGGCAAATATTCAGGATGTCGTCCTCAAACTGTTCAGAAAGAGAAGCCTGCAGTTAATAGTCAATTTGTAACCTGTACGGAAGGAAGCAGAGGGCACCTAAGAGAGGGTCACAAGATAAACTCCAGGGTCCCTTGACTCGGGGGCTTCTGGCACCCACACAGGGACAGCCAAAGGATTCTTCCCTTGCTTCTCCCCTGAGCCGGCCTGCCCACACTGGAGGAGAAAAGTGTGCTGGGACTTCAGAGGAGTCACTTGATCTCTTGGTAAGACAGATAACATAAATCCTAGGATCCTATTTTTTAGTCTGAGATAATTTAGGGGTTTAGGCTGGAGGACCGGGACATGCTGCAGTGGGAGGACCTGGGAAATGTGCAGCAGCAGCTCGGCGCAACACTGGCCAGGAGATGAGGGTATTGCAGGGCTGTCACCAAATCTAAAGTCACTGAAGCTGGCAGAGAGCCACTGAAGGTTCTAGCTAGAAGAGGCCTTAGAACATCAAAAGCATAAAACAATAAACTGAGAAGGACCCTTAGATCACTCCTAGCTCTGGAACTAAAAGAGCCCAAAGCCCTCATTTTAAAAAAATTTAAACACTTAATTAATTTCTGTCTTAGATTTGATACCAAGTATTGGTTCCAAGGCAGAAGAGTGGTAAGAGGTAGGCAATTGAGGTTAAGTGACTTGCCTAGGGTCACACAACTAGGAAGTGTCTGATTGAACCCAGGACCTTCCATGTCTAGGTCTGGCTTTATATCCACTGAGCCACCCAGCTGTCCCACAACCCTTTCTCTTCTCCCACAGTGACTGCATCCACAGTCAGATTGTTCTCTGCAGTGATGCTATCCACTGGACCTTCCCAAACGGTTTTTGTCCTAGGAGAACATAGTCCTAGTCGTGGCTCTGAACACGGCACACAGAGTGACTAGAAGGATACTTAGAACTGGAGAGGACCTTCAGAGCCATCTAGACCAACCCATTTGTATAACCAAATGGTGAGTTAGAACCATATTTGTCCTATAGAACATTGGAACTGGAAAGCGTCTTAAAAAGGAAAGCGTTTCCCAAAAGTCTTGGTGTGGTTTGGAACTTTTAATACCTCATTAGCTTTTATTCATACATTTTAATTGTTTGAAGCTATGCTATGACTTTTGGGATATTTTAGAATATTAAAGCTGGAAGAGATTTTAAAACAAAGAATGGTAGAGTTCAAAAGGATCTTAGAGAGAATCTAGTCCAACTCCAAAGGGACATCGAGGTAGCACAGTGGAGAGAGGCAGGAAGCCCTGGGTTCAAATGTGGCCTTAGAAGCTTCCTAGCTATGTGCCTCTGGGCAAGTTATTTCACCCTGTTTGCCTCAGTTTATTCATCTGTCAAATGAACTGGAGAAGGAAATGGCATTGCCAGACCACACCAGTATCTTTGCCAAGAAAACCCCAAATGGGGTCACAAAGATATGACTATGCAATAACAAAAAGTTCAACCTCCCCATTTGGCTTTAGACTCAGAGGAAGAAAGTGATCTGGACAAGGCTGTATAATGGAACAAATAGGTGACTCAGTGGATACAGAGCTAGGCCTAGAGATGGGAGGTCCAGAGTTCAAATCTGGCCTCAGACACTTCCTAGCTGTGTGACCCTGGGCAAGTCACTTAAATCCCATTGCCCTGGCCCTTACTACTTTTCTGCCTTGGAACCAATACTTAGTATTGATTCTAAGACAGAAGGCAGGGTTTGTTTGTTTGTTTGTTTGTTTGTTTGTTTGTTTGTTTGTTTGTTTGTTTTTAAGACTGTATAACTAGTGGGTCCAATTCCAAAACATACCAAGTATATTTTTCCAAGTTAGGAAAACCTAGTTGCCTTGTGTACTTAGACTAGAGGTAGAATGAAGAGAGAAGAGCAGGACAGGAGTGTGGGGCTCCAGGTTTTGCATTAGAGTAGGGGCCAAAAAGATCTTGATGTATTTTTAAAAAAATCAAATGATTAACACAAGCTATAGACAAATGAGAATCCAACTTATTCTCTTAAATTGATCACTCAGGAAATTTGGATGTAATCTCTAGCTGCTTTATGATTAATTTACCTGACCATAATTCCAGCCAACCATGCTGATTCGATTCACACTTCCTACGTATATGATGCCAGCATCTTCTTCTACATATTCTTCTCTCTCTGCATTATTCATCATGTACACAGCATCCCCTGGAAACCCCCAAAAAGGAAATGTGTGAGACCAATGTAAGGCCAGGGGGTAGAAGTGAGGGTAAGAGAGGGAGAGAATTAGAAAGGACCTCTTTTTCTGTCTTCCACCCCATCCCAGACAGCCCTACGTGCTAGATTCTGGCCTCTAAAAGCATCCGTTGACATAGAATCTAGGAGTAGAAAGAGACCTCAGATATCCTCTAGTCCCAGAGTCCTTAACCTGGGGTTTCTCAATTTTTCACCAACCTCTCTCTGAAACTTAGCATTTTCTTCAATGATGATTTTAAAAAAATCAAACAACTAACATTCTGAGAACAGGTTCACAGGCTTCACCAGACTGCCCAAGGAGTCCGTGATTCAGAACAGATGAAGAACCTTTGCTCTGGGCCAACTCATATCTGGATTCTTCTGACATTCTGACAAGTAAACATAGCCAGGATTTGCTTAAAGACCTTCAGTGAAGTAAAATTACTGCTTTGGGCTAGCTCTAATTGCCGACAAGTTTTGTTTTGGTTTGGTATTTTCACCCATTAAGCTTAAATCTGCCCCTCTGTATCTTCCAGCCTTTGTTTCTGACTCTGCCCTTTAGGGCCAATTCATACAGTCAATCCCTTCCTCACCTGGAAGGTCTGGGCTTGACGCCTCTGAAACCATGAGCTCAGGTGGGAAGGGAGATTGGAGAAGGGGTCTGCTGACACCCAGCTCTAAATCCTCTGGCTAAAACCCCAACCGAGATCATTTAGGGGTTCTGGCAGAAGAGCTGAGCTAGCTCTGCGGCAGGGTGGGGGAATCTAAAATGTGGAGCCCTCGCTATCCACCATCCCACCAGGAAGTCAGCCAGTAGACTAGTTTATTGTAATGCTGTCAGAGGAGCACCAAGGGCTATAATGCCGCCTTCCTGACTTGCTGGGACAGAAATATTCTTGAAGCATAGTCTTTGAGCCCACCTTTGAGAGTCACTGACCCATTGCCATGACTCCAGTGAATATCACTGAACTTTAGAGTGACGTCAAGCCTTAGACAGAACAGAGATGCATAGAGCTGGAGGAGATCACAATATAGGGCAGAGAGTTTCTGAGCTGGAAGGGACTTTAAAGCATGGAAGACAGAATATTAGGAATAGAAATAACCTGAAAACACAGAATGTCAGAACTAGACAAAACACATGGTCAAGCTGAAAGGACACTCAGAATTATAGTCGAAAGAAGCCTTTGAAATGACTTGGCCCAATCCCCTCTTGGGGAAACTGAGGCTTAAGAATGGGAAGTGACTTGTCCCAGGTGACCCCAAATAAATGTAAGAACCAACATTAATATCCAGCTTTCCTGCCTCATAGGGCAGAGCTCTTTCCAGTGCTTCCTTTTCCTTCTGTAAGCAGTGAGCTCCACTTGGAGTGGGAGCCCACAAGCGGGCTAATGAAAGGGTAGGGGACTTGACTTTACCTTGAAACCAAGGGTTAAACAGTAGAATCCATGTCCCCAAATTTTCAGAGATGCGTCCATTTTGAGAAGAAATCTGGAGGCTGAGTGCGTATCGACCAATAGGGGCATTGGCTGGACTGGATATGTTGACAATCAATGAGTTGCCATTGTTGGACACGATTACTGCACTCCAGGCATTATTGGTGGATCCAGTAGTCAAAGGAAATACATTTTTGGTCCGGGCTGCTTCAGAGGCATTTGGACCTTTCCAAAAACAATGAGATTCGTATAGCATGTTAGAACAAGGAATTGGGGTAGAGTAGGTGAAATTAATTGGACATCATCTTAGTCGGAGTCAGGCTGGTCACTGAAGAAATCATAAGTAATCACAACTGCAAGGGACCTGGGAACATGGAATTTGAAGTCCAATACCTCTCATTTTCTAGATGAAAAATTAAGGCAGAGAGAAAGAAAGAGGCTTGTATTTGGTCATAAAGCAAAGTTAGTAGAAAACCAGAGACTAGAGCCTAGGTTATAGAATTTATAGAATTCCCAGGAAAACTCTGAACTGCGATTGCCCAAAGAAATCCCCAAATTAGATCATGTTACGATTTGAAAGGATCTTAGCCATTAACTGGAACAGGCCTAGAGAAACAGGGCCTGGATTGGCTGTTTTCTGGTCTAGTGTTCTTTCCATTATCCCATGCACCTTCATTTTAATCCTAACAGTCTAGACCAGTAAATCTAAGCCATTTTATTGAGTGCCTGCTGTATGTAGAGCATTTATTCGGAGCCATGGCAGAGAGAAGAAAAATGGAATTCAGTTACCTATTGAACATGTGAAGATTATGTTCACATCTTTACTTATGGGTTGGTTCATGAGCATCCTGACCTGGAAGGGCTGGCCCCTCCTTGTGATGAGTTCTTTATGATAGTACTTGTCTGTGTGATGTCCCCGTTTGTTAGCTTCCATGTTCCAGTCGAAGCCTTTGAGCTGCAAATCTGTGAAAGCATAAAATAGAAGCTGGAGACTTTGGAATCTTCTGTAAGAACAACAGTCAGTCAATCAATATGTATTAAGCTCCTACACCTTGCCAGGCACTATGCTAAGGGCTGGAGATACAAAAAAAAGGGGGCAAAAGACAGTCCTTGCCCTCACAGAGCTTACCATCTAACAAGGGGGTGAGCGCAAAATGCAGACAAATAGGTACAAGGCCAGTTATGTGCAGGATAAATAGGAGATAATGAACAGAGGAAAGGCGCTGGACTAAAGAGGTGTTGGCGAGGGCTTCCTGTAGAAGGTGGTATTTTAGATGGGATTTAAGGGAAGCCAAGGATGTTGGTAGGTGGAGCAGAGGAGGGAGAGTATTTGAGGCATGGGGGACAGCCAGAGAAAATGCCTGCAGTGGAGAGAGAAAGAGTGTCTTGTTAGTGGAAGGGCCAGGAGGTCATTGTCACTGGATGGAAGAGTATGTGTTGGGGAGTCATATAGAAGACTGGGAAGGTAGGAGGGGGCTAGGTAAGATAGGACTCTGAATGCCAAACAAAGCATTTTGTATTTGGTCCTGGTGCTAGGAAGGAGCTAGAGAATGTGGGACACTCCTAGTAGGCAGGGGGCGCAGGCTAAAATATGGAAGGGGTAGAACCAGAGCTGTCCAGTCATGCATTCCCTTATTCATTCAACAAACATTTCTAAGCATATGCTATGAGCACTGAGGTGACATATAAATAAATAATAATAATTCCCCTTTCTCTAGCATTTTTTGGCTTTCAAAACATTGTCTATATGAGTCCCAGGGGATGGGCAACATTGAGATTATGATCTCCATTTTTCAGATGAGAAAACCTGAACCCTAAGAATTGAAGTGACTTATGATGATAGGAATTAGAGCTGGGGGGTTATGGTGTGAGGTGGGTAGACCTCGGAGACTAGCTAGTCTAACTCTCATTTTATAAACTTGTCTGTGGTCAAAGTCAAGACTTCAAAGAATGGGGACCTAGCTAAGCCACCCACAATGACAGAAGGAGTTCTTTTCTTTATTTTACTGCTCCTGTGGATCATCGAGCTGGGATGGGGCCTTTAGGGATCATCAAGTCTTAACACCTCATTTTTCAGATGAGGAAATGGAACACAGAGGGGACAAGCGACTGCCTGGGGTCACACAGCGAGTAAAGTGCCTGAGCAGAGATTTGAACCCAGATCTTCCCTTCTCTAAGTCCATTCTGTCTAGTTATGGCACTAAGGAGACAAAGTTGTATACATAGCCCCATCCTAGGAAACCAACCCTGCCCAAATCTTTAGGCCTTTACAGATTAGCTGAACACTGTGAAGACCAGCATGATGGCCTTGTGATTAGGCAAACAAAAACACTGGGACCTTTTGCAAATGTGCCTGTCTTGATTAAGGGGACCCCCAGGTACTTCTGAACATAAAAATTAAGAGTAGCCCTAGATATTCCTTGATTGGGGAATGGCTGAACTAATTGTGGTATTTTTTGTTTGTTTGCTTGGTTGTTGAGTGGGGAATGGCTGAACTAATTGTGGTATTTTTTGTTTATTTGCTTGTTTAGTTTTTTATAATTAATTTATAATATTTTTCCATGGTTACATGAATCATGTTCTTTCTCTCCCTTCCTTCAACCCCCCTCCCATAGCCAACAAGCAATTCCACTGGGTTATACATGTATCATTGTTCAAAACCTATTTCCATATTATTAATACTTACAATAGAGAGATTATTTAAAGTCTACATCCCTAATCATATCCATATTGAACTACATGATTGATCAATTGTTTTTCTTCTGTGTTTCTACTCCCACAGTTCTTCCTCTGGATGTGGATAGTGTTCTTTCTCATAAGTCCCTCAGAATTGTCCTGGATCATCGCATTGCTGCTAGTAGAGAAGTCCATTACATTTGATTGTGCCACAGTGTATCAGTCTCTGTGTATGATGTTCTCCTGGTTCTGCTCCTTTCACTCTGCATCAATTCCTGGAGGTCCTTCCAGTTCACATGGAATTCCTCCAGTTCATTATTCCTTTGAGCACAATAGTATTCCATCACCAACATATACAATTTGTTCAGCCATTCCCCAATTGAAGGGCATTCCCTCATTTTCCAGTTTTTTGCCACCACAAAGAGCGAAGCTATGAATATTCTTGTACAAGTCTTTTTCCTTATGATCTCTTTGGGGTATAAATCCAGTAGTGCTATGGCTGGGTCAAAGGGCAGGAAGCCTTTTAAATCCCTTTGGGCATAGTTCCAAATTGCCTTCCAGAATGGTTAGATCAACTCACAACTCCACCAGCAATGCATTAGTGTCCCAATTTTGCCGCATCCCCTCCAACATTCATTACTTTCCATAGTTGTCATGTTAGCCAATCTGCTAGGTGTGAGGTGATACCTCAGAGTTGTTTTGATTTGCATTTCTCTGATTATAAGAGATTTAGAACACTTTTTTCATGCGCTTATTGATAGTATTGATTTCTTTGGCTGAAAACTGCCTATTCATGTCCCTTGCCCATTTATCAATTGGGGAATGGCTTGATTTTTTGTACAATTGATTTAGCTCCTTATAAATTTGAGAAATTAGACCTTTGTCAGAGGTTTTTGTTATATTTTCCCCCAATTTATTGCTTCCCTTCTAATTTTGGTTGCATTGGCTTTGTTTGTACAAAACCTTTTAAATTTAATGTAATCAAAATTATTTATTTTACATTTTATAATTTTTTCTAACTCTTGCTTGGTCTTAAATTCTTTCCTTTCCCAAAGATCTGACATGTATACTATTCTGTGTTCACCTAATTTACTTATAGTTTCCTTCTTTATATTTAAGTCATTCACCCCTCCTGAATTTATCTTGGTATAAGGCAAACCGTGGTATATAATGGTGATAGAATAGTATGGTGCTATAAGGAATAATGAATCGCTTGATTTCTATAAGAACTGGAAAGAGATACATAAACTGATGTGGAGTGAAATGAGAAGAATCAGAAGATCATGCACAGTAACTGAAACATTGTGGAATGAACATATGTAACAGACTAATAGCAATGCAATGATCCAGGACAATTCTGAGGGACCTAGGAGAAAGAATGGTATCCACATCTAGAAAAATAATTATGGGAATGGAAATTCAGAAGAAAACATCTGATTTGTCACTTGTTTATCTGGGTATATGATTTGGGATTTTGGTTTTAAAACATGGATAATACAGAAATGGATAATATAGAAATAGGATTTGAGAGATAAAACATGTATAACCCAGTGGAACTGCTTGTTAACTCCAGGATGGAGGAGGGAAGGGGAGAGAGAGAGAGAGAACATGAATTATGTAACTGTGGAAAAAAAGTGAAAAATGAAAAAAAAAAGTTATCCCAGCTGTGTGACACTGGACAAGTCCCATAACCCCCATTTTCTGGCCCTTATTGCTCTTCTGTCTTGGAAACAATACCCAGTATTAATTCTAAGAAGGAAGGTAAGGGTTTAAAGAAAAAAAATCGAGTCACAGGGATAAAGAAAAGCACAGGATTTGGCTACACTTATGGCCTCCTGAGTTCTGTTTCTATATATAAATCATGGCCAGGAAGAGCCTATCTAGTCCAAACAGACTTAATCCCTTAGACATAGCAGAAGAAAGTGTTGAAGCAAGGTATATGTACTATTGCTTGACACTGTTCTAAGCACTTCATAAATATTATATCATTTGATCCTCACAACAACCCTGGGAGGTAGATGCTAATATTATCTCATTTTTATAGATGAGGAAACTGAGGCCATTCAAGATTAACCAACTTGTCCAGAGTCAAAAATCTAAGAATTATCTGAGTTCACATTTGAACTGGGATCTTCCTGATTCCTGATTCAGTACTTTATCCACCTAGTGGCACATGGTTTCTTTGTGGTCAAATTAGATATTTTTGGCCATATTTATAGGGCTGGGGTTGGTTACAGAGTCTTTTGTTTATTTACTTTCAAAACCCCTTTTCTGTTTTGGAATCAATACTGTGTATTGGTTCTAGGCCGAAGAATGGTAAGAGCTAGGCAATGGGGGTCAAGTGACTTGCCCAGGGTCACACAGCTGGGAAGTGTCTGAGGCCAGATTTGAACCTAGGACCTTCCATCTCTAACCCTGGCTCTCAATCCACTGAGTCGCCTTTTCTTCTTTGCATCCCCAGAGCACTAAGCTGCCTTGCTTCTGCATCCTAAGGACCATGGGACTTCCCGTTCAGCTGCCTGGCAGCTGAAACCTTTCCTCCGTGGTGTGGAGCTCCTTGAGAGCAGGGACTCTCTGACTTCAATATCTGTATCCCTGGTGCTAGACAGGATGGTATGCATATAGTTATAATTGCTTAATAAATGCTTCATTCTTTTATTCATTCAATGAATAAATATTTGCTGAACTGAGCTGAACAAGAGCAATTTCTCTCAGGGTTGGGCAAAGAGACTTTCTTTGTCCATGAAAGAGATGCCTCCTCCCTGCCCTGTGGGACGTTCAGTTTTATGATTAAATCTCAGGTTATTCTGGTCTCTTTTTCTTTCATTCTGAAAGCCCAGGCCAGTTGTTTGTGCCTCTGATGAAGGAACATGGATTAGGAAAAAGGGTGTCTAAATGTAGCCCCAGCCTCTCCCTGGTTCCACCCACCAGGAAGGACCTACAGCCCTAGGCAGGTAGTGTTGAAGTCAGCAGGGAGGGGAAGACTCTAGCTATGGGGAGGACCCCCATTACCCAAGGACTATGGGTTCAATCAATTAAATTCATTGCCTCTAATCTCCATGTCCCAGGCAGGGCCATCTCTAATGAGGATGGTGATGAGGCCAGAGAACATTTATACATCCCTTAAAAATTCATAAAGGGTTTTTACTCACCGTAACCCTTTGAGGTAGGGAGCATAAATATTCTGAGTCTCACTTTATAGATGAGGAAACTGAGGTTTAAAATGCAAGGTGAAATAATATTTAAGGTCACACAAGTACCAAGTGTTGAAATCCGGGTTTCCTAAATACAAATCTAGTGTCCCTTCTACTATGTTGCTGTTGGTACTCGGGGCCACCATCAGGAGCAAAGGAACATTTTTTTGTTTGTTTGTTTGTACCGTGAACCATTCTTCTACTTCAAAATTATTTGTGTGTCTGTGAAACCAGGTTAAAGTGAAAAACCCCAAAGGCCGTGTTAGAAAGGAATTAACAGGAACATCTGTTGGTAGTCTATCCCCCCGTCCAATCTTTGGAGTCCAGGGTTGATAGGACCCAGGTTATGTCTAAAATGGCCTTAAGTGTTTAAATCATGAATCCAGGACTCTGGCTTGCTGCCTGTCAGGATGAAATGCATCCAGCGAAGAGTGGCAGCCCCATTTGAGCTCAAGACCCTAGTAGACAGTTTTCTCCATTTACTTTGTCCTCAAGGTTTCCTTCTTTCAGTAAAAAAAAGATATTTTCCCTTCACAACCATAGAATGTCAGAGCTGAAACTGCCATTAGAACATTGCCATTGTTGGAAGAGACTTCAGAACACAGAATGTTAAAAGATGTAAGATTTCTTTCCATTAAATAAATATTTCTTAAGTATCTACTAAGTACTGGGTACTACGAATAAAAAGATGGAAAATGACACCATCCCTGAGGGAGCCGACAGTCTACTGTGGGACTATGTCACATACTCAAATAAATATAATTCAAGGGAGATTTTGATGGTGGCAAAGGAGAGATCTAGAATGCTGTAGGAAAATTTAAGGGGGAAAGGAAGTTAGTAACACAGAATGTACAATGTTAGAAGTGGAGGGAACATGAGATGCCCCTTCATTTTTTAAAAACCCTTGCCTTCTATCTTAGAATCAATACTGTATATTGGTTCCAAGACAGAAGAGTGGTAAGGGCTAGGCAGTGGGGGTTAAGTGACTTGTCCAGGGTCACACAGACACGTCTAGGCCTGGCTCTCAATCCACTGAGCCACCTAACTGCCCTCTAACCCCTTCATTTTATAGTGTCCAGAGAAGGGATTGACTTGGTCTCAGTCACACAACTAGTAAGGAAGAGGTATTGGAACCCAGGTCTCCTGAAAAGTCTGAGATCAGCTGCCTCCAGACAAGATCAATTTATGGAAAGACCTTCTTACTAATAGTCTCCAGATTGCACGGGTAATTTGGAACTAGAGAGAAGGAGGCAAAGGGTATAGACTGATTTCTGTACCTATCTTCTTAGTACCTCCCAGCATCATCAACTAAGGAACTCTTGTTCTCTTGTCCTGTTAGGGAAAAGAGCACCTCAGTTCTCATTTCAGCTCTATGGGCTCCATTTCCCTAGGTATTGAGGCTCATGCCAATAGGGCTCTGGGGAGAGGAGGGGATAGATAATCTCCCTGAGACAACTACAGAGAAGCCCAGAGATCAAGATTGGAGACTTGTAAAGATAGTGGGGTGGGGAGGGATCTAGCTCCTTACTAATGAAAGAGGCATTCTCTAGGAATTTCCCTTGGTATGGAGTATAAGACTTAATCCAGTGTGTAAATCTTTTAACAAGTCAAAGTTGGAAGACAGGTCCATAGAAGATCCATCAGCACCTGGAGGAATGGGAATGGCTCCATCCCAGGTCATATGAGGTGAATCTTGGCCCAGATGGAGGGGAGTGGTTTCTGTCCCAGGTGAAAGGCCGCAGGGGTGAGGGGAGTGGAGGAGGGTGGCTCCTCTTCTTGGACTAAGAACAGAGCAATTAGATCCATGAGCCATTAGCCATCTAGGACTGCTTCTCATATATGCTTCACTTAGTAGGCCTAATCCTAGCCTAGGTTGAAGGAAAGTCTAGAAGGAAATCCCATTTCCTAAAGGTTTGGAGTGAGATCTAAGCTCCTGATGTTTATATAGAAGAAAATACCAAGCTGCCCCTCTTTATAGAAAGCCAGTGGTAGAAAGGAACTTAGAACAAAAGAATTTTGTTGGAAGGGACTTTTAGAACACAGAATATCAGAGCTGGAAGGGGCCTCAGAACATGCAAGATCAGAGGTGGGAGGGATCTTAGAACACTGAATGTCAGAGTTGGAAGGGAATTTTAGAACGCGGTGTCAGAAATGGAAGGGACCTCAGAACATGGAATATCATGGTGTAAAGGCATTTCAGAGTCCATGTGGTCCAACTCCTACATGAACCAGAGTCCTCTGTATGATATTCCCAACAAAGAATCAGCCAATCTTTGTGTGCAGGTCCTCAGCTGCCACAACAGATCATTCCATTTTTGGCTAGCTATAAATGTTAGAAAGTTTTTCTTTACATCAAAGATAAAATTGCCTCTGAAATTTCCACTTATTGTTCCTACTTCTACCTGTGGGGATCAATGAGGTTTTATATAGAATGAAGGCCAGTGAACACATAACATAGAGCTGAAAGGGATATTAGAGGTATCTCATCTAGTTTAGCCTTATTTTGCAAAATAGAAAATAGGCCCAGAAATTCAGGTTCATTAATGAAGTTAGTGGCTGAGTTGGGGCACAATTTTCTTGATTCCCAATCAATAGGAAACTTGTTTTTAAGATGGAAACCAATTGTATCCAGAAGCTGATAACCAGCAACCAGAGGGACTCCATGACACTTAGCCTCCCTAGGTAAAGGTAAGGCAGGTTAGGATAGAAAGAACCCTGATCAGTCAGTGTTCTCTGACTTTCAGGTGACTTTGGGGACAGGAAATGTGGCAGAAATAGATGATTGTGTTTTTTTTTCCTAAGGCAAAGAGTTTCTTGTACCGAACACCTGTCTGGTTCATGGACACTGTAGGTATCAAAGGAGAGGCAGAATCCCAGAGTTATCTCACAAGGAAGCAGCCCACCTAAACCTCATCCTTCATCTCTAACCACTGGTGTAATCCAGGTGTAATGAGAGAAGCTTCTCTCTCATCTATGAGGACTTAGAAGTTCCCAGACCCAGATCCGTGGAACACTTTCCTCAACAATTCCATGAGGGTTAAGTCATATGAGTGTTATTATTTCTATTTTACAAATATGGAAACTGAGGCTGGAAGAGAAGGATTTATTCTAGATATTAACAGAGTAAGCCCTCAGAAATAACCAAGGACAGAACCAGAGAACCTGCTGGGCACTTGGCCTCTGAAGATTTAGATGTTAGGCTATCCAGAAGAAATAAGAACCTTTTCTAATATGATTTTCAGTCAGTTTTTAACTAAACAGTCGGATCTCATCCTTTAATCTCATGCTGAAGTCAACATGAACTTTATTATAATTCCAAAGAATTTATTCTGAATTTCTCTTTTGGGAAAATTACCAGGACTTTTGGTCCAGTGTTGTTTCCTCCCTGTCTCTGTTCTGGTGCAAGCAATTGCTTTGGAAACATCCTTTTAGTCTTAAAGAATGTAGGGCCACATTTTGTCCTAGAGTTCTGGTGGTGAGAAAAACCTCTTAAGAGACCACAGATGGAAGAGATTATGAATGATATTCCTGGAGATGATTTGAGACTGTATGGGGATGGGGGGAAATAGTGGGCACTGCTGGAGGACAGAAATTCCCCAGCACCTGCTTGACTGGATCTCTGGCACTCAAGAGTGACTAATGAAACGATCCTTTTTTAGTCCTATGGGAGAAGGGAGATCTGAAATCTTTTAAGAGGTGAGAAGTGTACAAGAGGTCCAGGGGAGGCTATACCCTGTGCATTTCTCACCTCATGAGATTTCAGCTTTTCTCTCCCATAAGGATGAGACAAAAATTAGCTCATTGATCAGGCTCATTATCCCCAGGAGCTTAGATAGGTAGGCATTGGGGAATTTCTAGCCACCAGTGGGGACCAATTTCCAATGATCCACTGCATTCCCCATTCTCAGGCTCCCCCACCCCCCAAAAACTAGCTCCTTCCAAACACCTAAGAAACCATCTTTCTGCCCTTCATCTGCTCTCATCCACCCTATTCCTTTTCAGGTTTCTCTCATTCTGTTCTGATGCTGGATCATATTTGTCTAATGTAGATGTTGGGTTCTGGAACAAGAGCTTCCTTGGGATCAGGAGGTCCAGTCCCAAATTCAGTTCTGTCAATTGCCAGTGGTGCCACTGTGTGTAAATCACTTCACCACCCAGGCCCTCATTTATAGAGGTAATAATACCTGCCCTGTCTTCCTCATGGGCCTTCCAGGGCAAAAGGAATGACAGTTACTATTTTGTTATTATTACCAAGGTGGCTAGCATTTATATAGTGTCTAGAATGTAGTAAGTGTTTAATAAATCCTCCCCTTCTTCCTTCTTTCCTCAGAATATCTGGTGCACATATATGATATTAAATGGGATAGTCTGTGAAGAAGATGAATTGCACACAATTGTCAGTGCATTAAAGAAGTCTCGCCACCTTAGACTATTCTGAGAAGCCTGAGAACACATCTTGGGGATATTCTGGACAAATGTTTCAGGATTTTAGAACAATTTGGTTTTTCTGTATGTCTGGGCTATCATCCCCTACTGCCTCCCGTGGAGAGATGAAATCACACACACACACACATGCACACACATGCACACCTCAATCTATTTATCTCAGCCTGGCTCGGAGACAGCATGGCTTAAGGGACAGGCCCCTGGCTTCTGGCTTGAGAATGAGAACTGGAATTCTAATTTTATGCAAGTCACTTTGCTACTCTGCAGAACAAGCTAACGTGCTATGTCCAGAAGTTTGGCTATGTGCACCCTATAATTGTCATTTGGGTAATATTTGCTGTCCCCAGCCCTAAAATGGAAATCAAATGATAGGTGGGACACAAAAATGTTTCGGCTGTGCAATCCAAACACCTATGCCATGGGCAGCAATTGGATGCTGATACTTCTTCTTGACAAAGGGCAACCTTTAGGAAAGGATGCAGAGACTTATCTCATCTGCATGCAATTGTCGCTTTGTTTGTAGGGTTGTTTTGGAGGTTATGTTTCTGTGTGTTGAGGTGGAAATCACAGACATTTTGTAATGACACAAACCAGAGAAATTCATGTTCTCTGGTATTACAAAATTACAGAGATGGAAGGGCCATCAGAGCTCCTGTAGTCAGTCCAACTTGAACCTAAGCAGGGATCCTTCTACAACATTCCAAATAAGTAGCTATCTAGCCTTTATTTGAAGACCCCCAACGAGGAGGAAGGAACCTGTTTACTATTAAGGTGACCCTTTCTATTTTTAGATTGTCCTAATTTTTGAGAAAAAATGTTCTTACATTAAGAGTTCTAATATTCTATCTGATTCATTCATTCATTCATTCATTCATTCATTCACTCAATAAGCATCCAAAACCTGCTATAGGAGCAGCTAGGTGACTCAGCTGGATAGAGCACTAGACACTAGAGTCAGGAAAACCTGAGTTCAAATCCAGCCTCAGACATTTCCTAGCTGTGTGACCCTGTGCAAGTCACTTATTCCATTTGTCTAGGGCTAGGCCTTACCACTCTTCTGCCTTGGAGTCAATATTCAGTATCAATTCTAAGACAGAAGGAAAGGCTTAAAACATTTTTTTTAAAGAGCCTGCTATTTGCCAAGCATTGTAGGCAGTGGAGATACAAAGATAAAAGTGAATTAGTTCCTGTCCTCAAGGAGCTTTATGTTCTGAGGATGGGAGTGGGTAGGAATGGAGAACAGAAGATACACAGAAAGTTATCTGGGGGAAGAGGAAATCAGATGGCCCTCCTGTAGGAGGGCATGCTTGATCTGGGCTTTAAGGAATCTAGGGATTCTAGGAGGCCAGGACCAAGAGGGAGTCCATTCGAGGCATGGAGGACATGCCCTCATCGAGGCACAGGGGGCAGGAGATGGAAAGTCATTAGCAAGGGAGTTTGTTTGGCCAGAAGGTACAGTGCCCAGAGTTGGTAATGGAAATACAGTCTGGAGACAGATTGCTGGGTTTTAAAAGTCAAACAGGGGAGGTTTTAATTTTATCTTAGAGGCAAGGGGAAGCCACTGAGGCCTTTTGAGCATAATAATCACTACTAATAATTAATACTATATAGCACTTACTATGTTCCAGGCACTATGCTAAGCACTTCATAATTTTTATCTCATTGATCCTCACAATAATGCTGGAAGATAGGTGTTCTTATTATCCCGATTTTTGCAGATAAGGAAACTGAGCCAACAGGAGTTCAGTGACTTGCCCAGGGTCACAGAGATAATAAGTGTCTGAGGCAGGTTTTGAACTCAGGTTTTCCTGACTCTAGTCCAAGGGGTTTATCCCATGGTCTTGGGGTATGCTAAGGTCCCTGATTCTTTAAGTCCCTTCCCTGCAATGGCCACTCTGGCAAAGGCAATGTGCTCCCTGCATGGGACAGCATGAGATCTATGTTTGTTGTAGTCCTCCAGCCTATGCTTCACAAATCATGTAGTGACTGGGGTTTGGCTTCCACATCTGGCTTAACAATTTCCCTTGGCAAGCTTTCTTACAGGTTTCACCACCATTCATGATATTTTTAAGAGTTTGACTCATGCCTTGTTTGGGTTTGGCTTGGCTGTCACCCACCCCGGCTTAGCTGCAGCACACAATAATTAGTCTGCTAGAGAGCAGAAGAGCTGTCGAACAAGCACTCGAATCCTCGATAGTCATGGGCACACTGGAAACCTTGCCTACCTTCTCTCTCTTTTGCTTCATTTCTTTTTCTCTCTTCCTTTCTAATTCTTTATTCTCTCATTTTGGCTTTGTTCCCTCCCTCCCCTTCCTTCCTCCCTCCCTCCCTCCCTTCCTTCCTTGCTTCCTTGTTTCCTTGCTTTCTTGCTTCCTTGCTTCCTTCCTTGCTTCCTTCCTTGCTTCCTTCCTTCCTTCCTTCCTTCCTTCCTTCCTTCCTTCCTTCCTTCCTTCCTTCCTTCCTTCCTTCCTCCCTTCCTTCCTTCCTTCTTTCCTTCCTTCCTTCCTTCCTTCCTTCCTTCCTTCCTTCCTTCCTTCCTTCCTTCCTTCCTTCCTTCCTTCCTTCCTTCCTTCCTTCCTTCCTTCCTTCCTTCCTTCCTTCCTTCCTTCCTTCCTTCCTTCCTTCCTTCCTTCCTTCCTTTCTTCCTTCCTTCCATCTTTCCTTCCTTTCCCCAAAGCCTCAGGAGCTATTTATAAAAACAATAATAATCCTGCATTACCACCTGCTCATCCTGCTACTAGAAGTTTTGACATCACCAAATCACTTTCAAACCAGGCCGCGGAATGCTTCCGGATGTTAGTTTACTCAACTACATTCCTATGGTGCAGATGTTTTCTTTTCAATCAACTAAGATACTATAGCTGTTCTCATAGAAACAGAGACTGCCAGGGCTAGGAAGAACATTGAAAAACAATGCCAGCGATGGAAGGGGTATTATTAGAGCCTAGAGAATGTTAAAGCTGAGAGGGACTGTACAGACTATCTATAGTCTAAGACCCTATTTTACAAATGACAACACTGAAGCCCAGAGGAGGCAACTGACTTGCTCTAGGTCATTCAATGAGTGCCAAGACAGAGACTAGAACCCAGGTGTCCTGAGTCTCTGTCCTTTCATACCATGCTGAACTCTAGGAGGCTGTTTTTAGTGATTATTTTACTGACAGTTCAGTGATTTCATCACTAATGAAAATGCTAGGAAGCAGATACTGCTTTGAAAAGATGATTAGAGTCTAAAGACATTCCAATGAAGCAACACTGTTCTTTATAAATGGCCATGCCTTAGTCTGCTCCACAAATGCCTGCCATTTCCAGATCCATTCCAAACGCACATCTGCTGCCCTGGGATCAGAACCTCAGAACATGCTCTGTAGTTCATGTGACAGTGAGCCTTAATTGACCTTTTCGCAAAACTGGCCCTATCCACTAATCCCAAATAACAATCCCCCATTTCTATGGCTCTTTACAGTTTCCAGATCCCTTCTTAGCAATGACTCTGAGGTAGAAAGCTCCACCATTATTGTCCCCATTTAGAGTACAAAACAAGTTCAGAAAGGTTAAGATTAGTGGGGAAGTTAGGTCTCAAGAGCCCAGTTCTTCAGATTCCAAGTCCAAGGCTCTTTCTACTATCCCATGCTGCCTTTCCAAGTTGAACAAGCAGATGAAACCCATGAAGAACTCTTCCTGGGCCAGAGCTTGGGATTGTTCAGAGGTGGTTGGCTCCCTAAAAGTTAGATATTGGTGAAGTTCTCATTGTACTTACTGGCCATGTTTCTTCAGCCTCTGCTTCTTCTCTGTTCTCCTCTTGAAATGGCTGAGATACTATGCCAGGAGACAGGGTTGCTCCTGACTGTCTTACCATTTATAGAAGCCGCTCCTACACACACCAATTAGAATTATAACCAGGTGGGTGAGGCACCACGTCATTCCTGTAGTGCCTGTAGTCTTCACTTACAACATACCTGTCACCCATGGGAAGGTCACTATACTTAAGATGTAAAGAGTAACTGAGGGAAAGAGGAGAAGAGGGATCAGATAGCTGGATTTTTTAAAAAAAGTAAAACAGTCTGGGTTCAAATCTGTTCCTCAGATTTGACCTCAGATACTTCCTAGCTGTGTGACCCTGGGAAAGTCACTTATCCCCCATTGCCTAACCCTTACAACTTTTCTGCCTTAGAACCAATACACAGTATTGATTCTAAGATGGAGGGTAAGGGTTTTTATTTAAAAAAAAAAAGAAAGAGAAGAAATTCCAGGATCAGAATCCTGGGATTTAGTGTGTGATATCCTCTTCTTTATAAAGGTACTTCCCAAGATTTCTGCAAGGGATCAGACAATATATAAATAAATCTTGCAAACCAGAAAAGGCAAAGACCCCTTTCTCCTTCCTGTATACTTATGAATGGGAACACAAGATCTTAAAAATGGGAAAGATACTTAGAAATTAGCTCATTCAATTCTCTCATTGAATACGTAGGGAAATCAATTCAAGGATGAGAAGTAAATGTGCATAGTTAAACAGCAGATGAATGGAAGGGGCTAGGACCATCTAGATGCCAGAACTCTAGGCCAAGGGCTCATTTCACCTAATCAGATAAGATTTTTATTGGTAAGAGGGCCATAATTCTACAATGTTCATTCCTTAATTTTTTTCCTTTCTTATATCTTCTATTTTAAATTTTTTTGTCTTGTTCATTTTTGTGAGTAATCTTATAAAACCAAAATCCCAAAACATAAACCCAAATAAACAATTGGAAAATCATCTGCTTTTATCTGTATTCTGATTCCAACAGTTCTTTTTCTGGAAGTGGATAGCATTCTTTATCATAAGTCCCTCAGAATTGTCCTGGATTATTACTGAGAGTAACTAAGTCTAATCACATCTGATAGCCCACAATATTGCAGTTACCATATACAATGTTCTCCTGGTACTGCTTATTTCACTTTGCATCTGTTCATGCAGGTCTTTCCAGCTCTTTCTGAAATCCTCCTGTTCATCATTCCTTAAAGCACATCTCCAATTGAGAGACATCCCCTAAATTTCCAATTCTTTGCTACCACCAAAAGATACAATGCTCATTCTTAGAGAATCAGGATGACCTAGTAGTTAGAAAGTGAATATCAAAATTAGGAAGACCTAGGTTCAAGTCCCACCTCTAAGTTGTGTGATTCTGGATGTTTCCTTTAATCTCTCAGTGTCCCCCAAGAACCTCTAAAACTAAGTTGCAGAACAATCTGAATGTCCTCCCTAGGAATTCTCTGAATTGGTGACTGTATTGTCATCAATAAAAATAATTAGTTTACTCTTTCAGGATGGTGGGTCACCTCTCTCTCTCTCTCTCTCTCTCTCTCTCTCTCTCTCTCTCTCTCTCTCTCTCTCTCTCTCTCTCTTTCTCTCTCTTGTCTTAGAATCAATATTAGGTATTGGTTCCAAGGCAGAAGTGTGGTAAGGGGTAGGCAATGGGGGGGTTAAGTGACTTGCCCAGGGTCAAGGAATTGAATGAAGTTAAATTTGAACCTTGGACCTCTAGTCTCTAGGTCCAGCTCTCAATCCACTGAGTTACCCCTGGTGGATCACCTTTCGTTGCTGTCTAGTGGGAAACTCTTCTTGGTCATCTGTCCCACCCTTACCAGAGGGCAGGAAGCCTGGAACTGGCAATGAGATTTCCCTGTTCCTCATGGAGAACACATTACTTTGCCAGAAGTTACAAGGACATTTTTATTACATTAAAAAAAAATCCCATCATGTTATATAATTGGAAGAGACCTTAAAACATGAACGTTATGGCAGGTGAGCAGGAATTTCAGGACAGAATGTCACAGCTGGAAGGGACCTCAGAACTCAGAATAGTAATCTCAGAGCAGGGGATGATCGAGACGAAAGGGATTTCATAACAAAGAATATAGAATGTCAGAGATGGATAGGTGGGTCTTATAAATAATCTGAACGAACTCATTTTGACAAAGGAAGAAGCTGATGCCTAAGGAAGTGAGGACACTTGCTCTAGTTCACAAAGCTAGTCAGTAACAGAGCTGAGAATTAAACTGAGGTCTCCTTTTCCTAGTTCTCAGATGGTGACTTGGTCCAGTTACAAAAGAAAGGCTCTGCATGCCCACACAAGGCAGAACGTGGCCCTGTGTTTGCCCAGGCAGATGGCCAGGGAGATAGTATGGCTTGGCATGGGAGCCCAGTGTGTCTGGGCTTTCCAGAGTGAGTGTAGTTCTTTGGGGTGCTCTCCAGAGGCCCCGGGGAAGCCCCATTATGAGAAAAAGATGCTGAGGAAGTTGTGCTTCCATTAGGAAACACACATTCATGGTACTTATATTTTTCTGAGAAACCACAAGTGCTTAGGAAGAAATGCCTCCATCCATGTAGTGAATACAGCACAATGATTATTAAGAGTCTCATAGATATTACTCATAGAACTCAGACTCTCTTTTGAAAGAGGAAACTGTAGCCTCGAGAAGCCAAGTGGGCTTCCCAGAGTCACAGTATGATTTAATGGCAGAACTAGGTCCAGGGTTCTTTCCCCTCCCACACTGAGAGACCTACCATATTGGACCTACCCAACTGGCCCTTCTGTGGGGGCTAGCCTTTGCTGGGGAGAGTTTGTGATTGAACCCTATAAGCTGGGAATGAGTTTTCTTCAATCCTTGCAGAGCGATTCTAAGCTCTGATTCTCTGCTTTCCCTGTGCAGTTGGTCTCTTGTGTAATTACTGAGCATGCAGATCCTGGACCACATTAAAAGTCTACATCTCTCAAGCCCCAGTGCCATGAGCTCCTTTGGCATCACTAACTAAGGATTGCCCCACCATGGGGAGCCAGGGCCCAGACCTGCAGGCTGAGGGCTGTAATTTGCACAGGGTTGTGTCACAATTTCAGAGTAAATGATTTTAAATTCATAGGTGGAGTCATCTGTCTGTAAGCCTGATGAATTTCCTGCTTGGCCACACTATAACAGACTTTAAAAACCCCCAGAAAGATGGAGGTTAATGTGGGCTTTTTCTAAGGAGAGGTCAATTAATCACTTTATACTTTTCCCTCTCTAATTGAGGAATTGAGCTCTTGCAATGGCTTCTACAGCAGGTATAATTACCTGAAGAAGGGGCCTATTCAGTTAGAGATCTTTTCCATTTACCCTCTAGCTGAGCTGAGTCCAAAATGAAGGTAAAGCTTGGGCTACAGCCAAGATGGCACAGCAGTTGCCTTATTATTATCCATGATAATAATAACAGTTCATTTTTATATTGTATATTAAGGTTTATAAAACATTTTGTCACAACTACCCAATGAGGGAGATTGTACAAATATTATTACCCATGTTACGGATGAGGAAACTGAGGCTGAGAGATTAACTGATTTGCCTATGATCATAGAGCTAGGAGGCTCCCAACCACAATTCCAACCTAGTTTACTAAATCCAAATCCATTGGTCTTTCTACCATGCTAGGCTGTCTTGGTCAATGATAATCTTATCTAATATATATTACTCCTCTCTAAAAAGCTTTCAATTGTTTCCTATTAATTAAAGAATAATTAAAGAAGTCCATACTCCTTATCTGGGCATTCAAAGCCCTTCACAATCAATCCAAATCCATCCAATCATCTATCAAACATCTTTTAAGCATCTACTATTTGTAGCACATCATCCTTGATTTTGAGGCACTTGTGGTAGGGTTGGAAATCACACACACACTTAAGCGGAGGCATACATGCACACAAATATGCCTGAACGCTTTAAGAATCTGTGATTTAAGTGATGTAAGTTGGGACACTCCCCCCAATGATTAATCAATCAATAAGCATTAATAAGGACTTACTGTGTGCCAGCTATTGTGCAGAGTACTGGGGATAGAAAGACAAAGCAAAAAAAGAGTCCCTGGCTTCAAGAAGTTCACATTCTAAAGACCCAAAGTGTGAACCTGCTATCATCAATAAATGGGCCTTGAGAGTTGTTTTTGTCCACAAATTCATTACTCTGTAGTCAATCTGGTAACAAGTTTTCCCAAAATGAGCTAGTTTGATCTTCAAACAAGAAACATTTATCACTGAGGCTATTGAAATAGTCCAAGATACACAGTCCTTTCAAGACTCAGAGAAGATGCTATTTGGCACAAACAGCATTAAGAGTGAATGATTTAATGGAGAAAATAGAGAAAGGATACAAGGGTATTTGGGCCCCATCAGTTACATTGCCACCTCTGGCCACTAGGATGCTCAACTTTGAAGGGTGCAGGTTTGTCTAACCAGGGGGATCTCTGCACCATTTGACCAAACTGCGTCAGAATTGAGTGGCTCGCCTCACCCTCTTCGTTTCACAGCCCTATTTTAGTTTTACTACAGAAAGAACTATCCACAAGGGCAACACTGACTAGTCCATATCACCAGCCACAGTGGTGATTGATCAGTTTTCAAGGGAGGGCCCATTGTGAGCTATGTGTTTCCATGCCAACTCCATAATAGACCCGGATCATGATTCTGGTTGTTGTTCAGTTGTTTCAGTTGGGCCTGACTCTTCATGACCCATTTGGAGTTTTCTTGGCTAAGATCCTGCAGTGGTTTGCCATTGCCTTCTCCAGCTCATTTTACAGATGAAGAGACTGAGGCAAATAGGGTCGTATAGCTTGGAAGGATTTGCCCAGGGTCACATAGCTAGTAAGTGTCTGAGGTCCCATTTGAACTCAAGGCTTCCTGACTCCAGGTCCAGTGCTCTATCCATTGCACACCCTGGCTGCCCGCCATGATTCTTAGGTACATGTAATGATCCTTAAGTCAATGAAAAGAAGCCATTCTTTTCTCTAGACAATTAGGAAGACATATATATCAATACTTTTTACTGCTGCTGAATAAAAGGATGTACATATGTAAAAAGACAATGTAGGATTGGATAAAAAACATGAATAAAATATGAAATAACATCAAAGAAAATATGTTAATCTGCTTTGTTGCTGCATTCTCAGAACCATATGTCTTATTATTTTACTTATATCTCTAGAACTTTGCACAATACTTTGCACATAGTAAATACTTAAAGCTTTTTAATTAATTCATGGGGGCTAACTACATGAGATATTCAACTACATTAAAGATATTATATATATTTTATATAATAGAAATATGATGGAAAGTAAGAATGAATTATAGAATAAGATATGCATCCACATGAGAATATATGGAAACCAGATGTTGCAACAAAATAAGAAAAAGAAAAAAAAGAACAAATATCTATTAATCACTGCAAAGGTTTACTGACTTAACCAAAAAGTTTATTTTATTTTTATTACTAGCTTTTCTTTTTATATCATATTAATTTCTGAATATAATCCTATCCTATCTAGAGAGACTTCCCTTATAATAAATATTTTAATGGGGGCAAAGTTCAACAAAATTAACTAATACAATGACTGTGCCTGAGAGAATACTCATCCATATTATACAAATGAGTTTTCCATACTCATCTGTATCATACATATGTGTATCTTATACTCATCCGTATCATACACATGAGTTTCCCAATGTCGTACATATAAGTTTTCCATGCTCATAGTCCCCCACTTGTATAATGAAGGGAGGGAGGGTTTTTCCTCCTGTCCAGGGCCAAGTTTGGCCATTATAATTACACAGCCTTGTCCCCAATTATTTGTTGACCAACCACAGGTGACAATAAACCTATCCCTTATCCCTGCTCTAAGTGCCTAACTTTGCACTACCACCACACCCACATGCAAAGCCTTTCCAGCATGGTAGGATCTGTCACAGCTTGCACTCCATGAGCATCTCCTCTTAGAACATAGGCTCATCTTCTGATGAATCAACAGAGGTAACTTTAGATGAAAATAAATGTAATGTGAATTAGAGTCTGTTAAATGCATAAAAGGAGTATTAAGTGCTCTGAAGTCAAATGAAGGAGAACTCAGTTCCAGCTGGATGGGACCAGGGGAAGCTATATGGGAGCATGTACAGTAGGCTTCAAAGATGGGTAGAATATTAACAGGTGAAAATGCAGAGAGTGGCATCCCAGGTATAGAAAATAAAGGCATGAGTGAAGAAAAGCATAGCAAGTAACCCAGTTTAGCAGGAATGCCAATGGGAACATATGCAAGGGGGAATAGTGAGGGTTAGAAATGGAAAACTGGATTAAGAACAGACTGTAGAAAGCCTTGAATGCTAGGCTAGCTTTTCTAATATTTCCCACTACTCCTTTAAAGCAGATAGAGTGGGGGGTCTGGGGTTAGGAAGACGTCTTTATGAGTTCAAATCTGGCCCCAGATACTAGCTGTGTGACTCTAGTGACTCTGGACAAGTCACTTTATCCTGTTTGCCTCAGTTTCCCCACTTATAAAATAAGGAAATAGCAAACCACTCTAGTATCTTTGCCAAGAGAATCCTAAATGGGGATTACATAGAGTTGGGCATGACTGAAATGACTCAACAACTCCCTTAAAGAAACTGCTTCAGCCAAACTGGCCCACTCATCAAGATACACATCTTGCTCATTTCTGCCTTTGCTAAAGATATTTCCTCGTCCCCAATGCTCCCTCTACTCTTTCCCACTTACCTAAGCTCAGTTCTTTCATGAATTCTTCCCTAACTAGCCTGCCTCTTAGAGCTCTTTCTTTTGAACTTCAATGACAATTACTGCCCACACTACTTAGTAAAGTACTTATTATGTGCTGCTTTGCATTGTTAATCTTTTTACTTAATTCTCTGATTTCTTCAGGTATAATGTAAGCTATGGGAGGACAAAGAGTATATATTTTATATATCTCTAGACATCCTAGGACCTAGCACCAAGAGAGTTTTGTATACAGCAGACATTCAAAAATTGTTTGTTGCTGTCACTTCTGAAGACTGGGCAAGTCATTTTCCCTCAGTGGGCTTCAGTTTGCTCAGATTTAAAATGAAAGCTGAATAGTTGGTCTCTTCAAGGTCTAATGTTCTCTATTCTAAAGGTCTTTTTTGCTTCTATGTTTGAGGATAGAGTCTATTCTACAAGATTCCATGTTTTATAGGTAGACAGATTATTTTATGAATCTATAAATGAGAGTGTTTGGATAGGCAGCCTCTGAGGTCCTTTTTATCTCAGGATCTAAGATCCTGGTATACTTGAGCCATCCAGAGAAATGGCTGCTCCTTCATCCATTTCATACTTTTAATCATCTTCCCTCGTAAGAGTTTTCCTACTAAATCTACATATTGACGATCCCTCATCAATTTAGCTCTCCACTTCGCCTTCCATCCCTTCATTCAGAATTGTGAAACATCACTTCTGTCTTCTGAATTAGGAGTTCTTAAACTGGGATTCATGATCTTATTTTAAAAATATTTTCATAATTGCCTTTCAACCTAATTAATTTCTTTTTGATACTATATATTTTTTGTCTAATGCATTTAAAAACATGATTCTGAGAAGGGATCCATAGGCGTTGCCAGACTGCCTAAATGATTACTGATGCAAACATGGCTAAGATCCCCTGCTGTAGGGTATAGGTTGCAAGAACCCTGCTTCAGGGCCATCTACCATACCAGTGTAGGTATGACCCAGAGGTCTTTGCTGGACACTCCCTTACCTTTTAATCATCAGTTACTTATAAAACCCTTTCAAATACTCAGATGGAGCCGGATCTCATAGATATAAACGTTTTCTCTTATGAACTCTAGCCCATAGTCTTCCAGAAGTTTCCCAAAGTGATACATGTGTACATGTATGCACAATGTGCTGGCATCCTCCTTGATTTCTCTCGACATGGGGAGGGAGGGTACTGATGGCAAATATGGGCAGTTTTCCCTCACTCTTTCCATGTGACAAGCCCACCTGTATTTCACTGGTGCTTTTTTTTTTTTTTACAACATGTTTATACTGCTTTATAATTTCTTCCTTGTAACGTGTTGCAGAGTACAGGTGGAATGTGGTTCGTCCTGCTTGGACTCAGGTACACAGCAAGGCCAGGAAAAAACTTCATTAAATACTTGAGCTGGACCAGCAGACAGAGATTTCAACAGGCACAGGCTGGACAGGAAAGTATAGGGAGTCTATTCCAAGTATAAGGCATATTATAAGCAAAGGCCTGGAGATGTGAAAAGGCATATAAAGTGACTGATAAGTAGTCCAGTTTTCCTGGAATTGAAACTTCTGAAAGCATATTGAAATCAGACTGTAGAGGGTTTTGAATATTAGGAAAATTTATATATTTTTTTAAATCCTTACCTTCTGTCTTAGAATCAATACTGTGTATTGGCTCCAAGGCAGAAGAGAGGTAAGGGCTAGGCAATGGGGGTCAAGTGACTTGCCCAGGGTCACACAGCTGGGAAGTGTCTGAGACCATATTTGAACCCAGGACCTCCCGTCTCTAGGCCTGGCTCTCAATACATTGAGCTACCCAGCTGCCCCCAAGAAAGTTTATATTTTTACCCCCAAGGCCAAGACCAAAGATTTCTTGTAAAATACACTCTTCAATGTAATCTGCAAAGTTCCATTGGATAGGTACAAAGTATGTGTATAAAAGAGGTGGTAGTGGTGGTGAAGGGTGGTTAGGGTTGGAGAGAAAGCTTTATTAAAAAAACCCTTACTTTCTGTCTTAGTAACAACTCTAAGACAGAGGGGCAAGGGTTAGGTAAATAGGGCTAAGCGACTTATATAGGGTCATATCTCTAGGAAGTGTCTGAAGTCAAATTTGAACCCAGGTCCCAACTCTAGGCCTGATCAGCTGTCCCAGCTTTGTTTATTTTAACATCCATTTAAAAATATTGAGTTGAAAATTCTTTCTTCCTCTCCTCTGTCCATTGAGAAGGCTGGCAAGCAATATGATACCTATTATACATGTGAAGCCATGCAAAATATATTTATGTATCTGCAATGTTGCAAAAAAAAAAATCAAGAAAAATAAAGTGAAAAAATACACTTCAGTCTGTATTCAGATTCTCTCTCTGGTGATAGCAACATGAATACTTTGGAATTATCTTTGGATCATTGTATTGATCAGAGCACCTAAGTTTTTCACAGTTGATCACCATTATAATATTGCTGTTTCTGTATACAGTGTTCTGGGTTCTTCTGACTTCATTTTGCATCAGTTCATGCAAGTCTTCTCGGGTTTTTCTGAAACCATCCAACTCATCATTTCTTTAGCTTTGTCTTAGATTATGATTGCTGCTCCTGCTTTTTTTTTTTTACTTCACATGAAGCATAGTAAGTTCTGCTCTAGCCCCTTACCTTTGTTCTGTGTCTCTCCATGCCTTAAATGTTTTTCTTGAAAACAACAAATAAGAGGATTCTGTTTTTTAATCCACTCTGCTATCCACTTCTGTTTTATGGGTGAGTTCGTCTCATTCACATTCATAGTTATGATTATCAAATGTGTATTCCTTCCATCTTATCTTCCCCCTTTTGATCGTGCTCTTTCTCTCTCTTTTCACTGTCCCACCTCACAAGTATTCTGCTTTTAATCTTCCCTCCCCACTTCTCCTTCCCTTCTATAACCCCCACCTTGTCTTATTCCTCTCCTGCTTCTCTATAGGGTAAGGGAGGATTCTATAACCAGATTGAGTATGGTAGATATTCCCTCTCTGCTGCTCATGATTTCTTATAACACAATAGTATTTCATCACACTCTTGCTCAGCCATTCCCCAATTGATAGGCATCCCCTTGAATTCCAACCCCATGTCACCACAAAAATTGCTGCTAAAATATTTTTGTGTATATTGCAATATGCAAACTATCCGTCTAGTTTCCTTTCCACAATATAGGTCCTTTCTCTTATTCTTTGAGGAGATAAATCTTTATTGAAGTGTTGGCATTTGAGTTGGGCTTTGAAGGATGAGTGGGATGTTGACAGAGATGGAAAGAAGGGCACTATAGGCATAGATAACATCATGAACATAGGCACGGAGAGGCAGAAAAATGGCATGTTTTTGAGAAACAGGCAAGGAGTTCATTCTAATAGAACTTTGTTTAAGAGGGACTGTGGCAGGGAGGATGGCATTTCAGGCAAGGGGAACAGTGTGGGAAAAGGTATAAAGGCCAGAAAATCAGAATATGATAGCGAAATAGAAAGTTGTCTGCTTTGTCTGGGAACTTGGGGTATGTCAAAGGAAGATGATTAGTTCTTTTCCCATCACCTTAGATGAGGACACCATTCCTGTTACCTTTACTCATAAAGTTTTACGGACAACTTAAAAATTAAGTGGGTGGGAAATAGTGAACTGATCTGAAATCACTGACTTGCTTATCAACTAATCAGCAATGGATTCAGCAGTAGCAGAATCATTTTGTTGACCCTTTCTACAATCAGCTTTTGTTAGACAAGCGACCTATAGGTGACCAGTTCCAAGGGCTAGAGTTAGCTGTTCTGTCTCTTTCTCAAGCGATGAGAGGAGTTTCTCCATCAGAAGATTCCTATCTAAGTTTCAGGTCAGCCCTTCTGATAGCTATAAACCACAGAGGGAAAGGACTTGTCCCAGCCTAACAGGGGCTCCTACAGTAAGGAAGTTCATAGTTTCAAACTGGAATAGTGACTTACATGTTACACCAGAATCTTTTCCATTAGGAAATCCAGAGAGTGAGAAAGAAATAGGGTTATGAGGAATAACTTATCAGTCAGACTATCTGACTCTGGTCAAAGGCCCAAGATCCAAAAGGGCCTGCGGATGCTCCAATCTATAAAGTGGAAGTGATGCTCACTGATTCCCTTGAAGAGAGTGGTATAAAATTCATGCTACCTACTACTACTAGGTATGTACCCTGAGGATGTCAAGACAAGGGGAAAGATCTCATTTATACAAAAACATTTATAGCAGCACTTTTTGTAATAGCATAGAACTGGAAAGAAAGTGAGTGCCTAGTATGACAAAGATGGAAATTATTAATGCTGAAGGGGCTGAAAGAAGACAAGAACACCAATACTCTATGTATGGAGTCATGCATTGGCCCAACCAGTTTGGAAAGCAAATTGAAGCAATACTTTAGAAAAAAGTGACTAAAATATATCCTTTGATTCAGAGATCCTATTGCTTGGTATATAGCCCAAGGAGGTCAGCATCATAAAGAAAGGTCTTTTGTAGGTAAAAATCTTCATAAAAGTACTTTTTATAGTAACAATGAATTAGATGCAAAATTGCTGCTTGTTGGCAAGATAACAGATAAACAATAAATGTAAATATAAATGTAAATATATAAATGTAATAACATAATAAACAATAAACATAAATATAATGCAAAGTTATTAAAACATAAGAAATGATAAGTAGGAAGAATTCATAGAAACATATGAAGACTTCTGTGAACTGATGAAAAGTAAAATAAAACCAGGAAAACAATATATTTGACTGCAACAATGTAAATAGAAAAAGCAAAAAAGAAACTGAATACTACACAATTGTAATGACCAAGTTTGGCCCCAGAGAAGAGCTGAAAAAAGTACTTTCCTACCCTTCTTCACAGAGGTTATGGATGTGGAATAGCTTAAATTCTGTCAAACTTTAGCTGAACTGCTTTTTCCTCTCTTTTTAATTTTTTTTTTGCTACAAGAGATGTTTTGCTAGATAGTAGAAGGAAATGAAAATTATATAAAAACAAAAAATATAAATAAAATAAGATTAAAAAAAGAAAGCAGATGTCCATTAATTAAGAGTTGGAAAAACAAACCATGGAATATGAATGTAATGAAATATTATCCCACTACAAAAATTCCAAATATAAAGAATTTGAAATTTGGGAAAATTTATAAGAACTGATGCAGAGAAATGGAAACAGAAAAGTGGCAGCGAGGTAGCACAGTGAATAGAGTGTCAGACTTGGAGTAGAGAGGACCTGGGTTCAACTGCTCTCAGACATTTTCTGCATATGTGACCCTGGACAAAATGACTTAACTCAGATTGCCTAGCCCTTGCCATTCTTCTGTCTTTGAACTGATATTAAGACAGAAGGTAAGGATTAAAAACAAAACAACCAATAAACAAAATATATATTTAAAAAAACACAACACTGAAAGACTTTAGAACTCTGGTTGATTCAGTGACCAACTGTGATATAAGAAGACTTGATGATGAAGTATACCTCCCACCTACTAGCAAAAGGTTAGTGGATAGTAGTTATAAAATGAGACATATATTTTCATATAATATTAATATGTTGATTTGATTTCCTTGACTTCTGCTGAAGAGAAGAGTCATTGGGAAATGAAAATGATTTTAAAATATAAAAGTACAATAATATTTTTAAATGGTACCATCTCAGTGGCAATTTATAGCCCAAGAAAGGAATGTATCAGTTTTAGGAATTTTCTCTTGGTGTTAATCCAGTTTACTTTGTCTATTCTTATACTCTCTCTCTCTGCCTTTGCTGTAAAGCAATGTACTTCCTTTGTTGTTTGGGAATCTTGAAACAAAATGAGCTGTGTTGAAGGGAAGATGCCAAAGTGTCCCTTGCCACTGAGATGGTACCACTTGAAAATGTTGTTAAATATTAAAATTAAAATTATTATTAAGTTAAATTAATTAAAATATAGATTTCATTTTATAACTATACTATCCATTAACTTTTTGCTAGTAGGTGGGAGGCACACTTCATAGGGATAAAGGACCCAGGGACACCATATTTAGGGAGAACAAGGCCTGGGATATCTATCCCTAACCATGCTAGGGATAGGAAAATCCAGAATGTGTGGCCCTTGCCTCCCCACATGTAAATTCATGTAAAATAAGGTTAAAGTGAACATGAAGAATATTTAAAAATTTTAAATCTAATTTTAAAATATATTTTTTTAAACCCTTACCTTCCATTTTAGAATCAATACTGTGTATTGGCTCCAAGGCAGAAGAGCGGTAAGGACTAGGCAATGGGGGTCAAGTGACTTGCCTAGAGTCACCCAGCTGGGAAGTGTCTGAGGCCAGATTTGAACCTAGGACCTCCCATCTCTAGGCCTGGCTCTCAATCCACTGAGCTACCCAGTTGCCTCCTCAGGAAGAATATTCTTGAAGGAGAAAGAAGGCAGTGAAAGGAAGTCTAAGAAAAGAGCAAGGACCAGTATAAACAACATTGCATGAGGTTTTGTTGGAAATGGTTGAAGCAGCTCCTTTACTACCTTCTTGATGGTGTCGAGTCAATGGATGGATGGAGTCCAACGAACCTCTCTCAGTCCAGGCTAGAGAGAGTAACCCAGCTCTGATGACTGTTTCTTCTATGTTAATTGCTATTATCGTAGGCTGCTGTCTTCAGTAGAATCAGCTGGAAAACCAGCTCCAAATGCAACATTCTCTCAGGGAGATGCTGCTTGCATTAGACTGTATCTGCTCCTGACACATTTCCAAAAGCCAACCTCTTGAAAGGCCGATTCCTGTGAGATTGTACTGTTCTTAGGATGACCTCTTTAGCTCTGACTCAGAGGTCAGAGGAGGGTCAGTCACCCTAAAGCTGGAATACTCCCCAGATATAGCTTCCCCCAACAGATTGATGCATTGCTTTGGAGATGTCTTATTGGAGTCAACTGGCTCCCAAATAGGAAACACTGGTTTGGGCAGTAAGATGTAAACCAGGAGAAGCTAGGGTGGTATTTTGGATAGCACCCACAGTACTATGTTGACTGTTACTGCTGTTTCTAGTCCTCGATGGCCTGGGAGTTTGGAGACCTGGATTCTATTCCTGTTTCTGTTCTAGTCTACTGTGACCTGGGAGAGGCTGTTTTCCCTTTCTGAACCTCAGTTTTCTACTGGTAAAAATTAGGAGGTTGAGTTATGAATTCAAAGGAATATGAACTCCAAGATGCTCTTTCTTCTAAGGCTCTTTCCAGCTCTAGCATCCTATGATTCTATGAACTCTTCTTTTTTCTTTTTTAGTGTGTTTCCAAGTTCAGCTGAAAAGTCTATGATTAAAATTATATCTTCTCATATACAGGTCTTCAGAGGCAGTGTGGTTGAGTGTGGAAAGAGTACTGGGCTTGGAGTCAAGAGAGAGAGCTGGGTTCTCATCGATGACAGGTACTAGCAGTGCAAGTCCCTTAGCCTCTCTGAGGTTGTGTTCTTCATCTGTACACGGGATAGTAATATCTAGGATACTCTGTCACCAGTGGTTGTGAGGATTAAATAAGATAACGTATAAATGGTAATTTGTAAAACTTAAAGAGCCATAAATGGCATCTTGGGGTAAGATTTTAAAAAGCAAAGGTTGGGCTTTATAGGTAAACACTTGGATTCCAATACCCCTGTCTTGGGTGAGCGTAGTCTGCCAAGTTATAAACCTGAGAAGGGCAGTAAGGAAAGAAGTATAAAGGGAGAATATCTCTTTGAGGACAATAGGTTCTCTCTCCTCATCTGTCTGTCTGTCTGTCTGTCTGTATGCCGGCTCTAATAAACTCATTTCCTACTGAGGTGTTTGAGGTGTTCCTCCCTGATTCAGCTTCATGTGTTCCTCTTTCTAGAAGAATATGTCTATTCTATGGAAATTGGAGCTAAGGCCAAATAAGTGAAACTCTAATGGTAGAACTTCAAGCCTCAGTGGGACTGGGTATAGAAGCTATTTTGGGGGGGATGGGCTTGGGAAACACAAAGGTCTTTTCCTATACCCCAAAATTATACCCTGTGACTCCTTTCAAATTTGGGCAATAATGTAGTTCTCTTTTGGACTGTATTGATAGTTTTGCATACTATTTTTTTCCTGCTGTGAAATACATAGCCATCAATCAGCTCACAGAGGGGTTTCAATTTTCCTTGAAAATCTGAGAATTTTCAAGTTAGAAAGGACCTCAGAGGCCATCAAATATAGCTCCTGTTTGACACAGGATTCCTCAGTTCAATTCTAGATTCCAAAGGATTTGTTCAGTGTGTTTACTAAAAATGCTACAAATGCCAGCAGGCCCCACTATCCTTACTCATCTTAGCAACTTTGACTTTTTTTTGGAGCAAATCCCAACCAATGACTTATACAGAGTAGGCATAAATTAATATCTGTTGACTGATTTATTCCAAATAGTCCTAGAGCAGAATCCAGCCATGTCTATCCTAATGCCAAAATTTCTTAAAGTGTGAGAATTTCCCCTTTCAGATCCTCTTCCCCTCACATCATGTCAAGTTTGGGCTTGGTATTTTATTTTGGTATTGTATTTATGGCTTCTTGAGTTGTCTTTTCTTGAGGATCTTGAGTGTCAATTGGAATTCTTCTCTTTTTTACCATTAGCTGACATTTACATGTGGGATGGTGGTATCCTGATGACATTCTCAGTCTTGACAAAAGAGGATAAAATTCTCCCATCCTTATCTTCCCTTTAAGTGGGGAGGGGTGGAGGGTGGAGGGGAAGAATGGGGACTTGGGGTGTGGTCCTTCAGTGAAGTGGTGGGAATAGAGCCAGTGCTGCAGTTAAGGCCAGGGCTAGCCCTGCCTCCCAGTTACATTCTCCACCCTGCCAACCTGCTGGCTCCTGGCTGGCATGGTCAAGGCTGCTTGTCTCTGGACCCCATCCAGGAACATTAGTACCACCCCTTTACACCCCACCTGATTTTCTCAGAATCACTGACTGTTGAAGCCAGAGGCACCATAGAGATATTCTGGTCCTCTGGCACCTAGCACATCACTTTGCACTAGTGCTGGTGCTACCTTCCCGGGTACAGATCATAACTGAACTTTAGTCAACAATTTTAATGACATATGATCAAAGGATTTAGAATGGGACAAGACCCAGATAATGTCTAATCCAATACTTTCATGTCACAGATGAGGAAACTTGGGCCCGGAGGATAAGTGGCCTATCCAGTCACATAGAAGCAGAATAAGGATTTGAACTCAGGCTTTCTGATTCTGGAGCCAGTTTGCCAGATTGGGAGCCAATCTTCTGGTGGTTTTCTAGGCTGGTATGTAGATAATAGGCACTCGGTCCTTTTGGAAGTTTGTCCATTCAAAGGATCTACAACTTTCCACTGGCAAAACTTTTTTTTAATGTTTAAAATATTTTTCCATGTTTCCATATTTCATTTTCTTTCCCTCTTCTTTACCCTCCTCACACCCGAATCCAATAAGCACTTCCACTGGGTTATACAAATGTTATCACTGATACCTATTTCCATATTATTCATTTTTGCAATAGAGCAGTCTTTTAAAACCAAAACCCCCAAATCACATATCCATATAAACAGATGCCATTTGTTTTAATTCTGTGTTTCTACTTCCACAGTTCTTTCTCTCATTGTGGATAGCATTCTTTCTCATAAGTCCCTTGGGACTACCTTGTAGTAGCAAAGTCCGTTACATTGTATTGTTCCACAATATTTCATTTGCTGTGCATAATGTTATCTTGGTTCTACTCATTTCACTCTGCATCAATTCCTGAAGTTTCTTCCAGGTCATATAGAAATCCTCCTGTTCATCATTTCTTACAGCACAATAGTATTCCATCACCATCATATACCACAATTTGTTCAGCCATTCCCCAGTTGAGGGACATCCTCTCATTTTCCAGTTTTTTACCACCACAAAGAACACAGCTGTGAATATTTTTGTACAAACATTTTTCATTATTATCTCTTTAGGGTACAAACCTAGTAATGGTATTGCTGGATCAAAAAGTATGCATTCTTTTAAAGCCTTTTTGGGCATAGTTCTAAATTGGCAAAGCTTTTAAGGACCAAAGGTCAATTCCATGGAATCAAGAGAGGACTTTATGAGAGGACTATCCAGGGAGGAATTTATAGGAGGGGAGGTGATTTGGCCATGGTCATGCTGCTACTTAAAGGCATAGCCAGGGATAGAGTCCAGGCTGCTGACCCAGGGATTTTCCCATCATACTACACTTCCTCAGGAACAACTATCTAGTTTTCACATGAAGAAATCAAAGTTATTTAAAAATGTTCCAAGTCAGTATTGATTAGAGAATGTAAATTAAGACAGCTCTGAGGTACCACCTCACACCTATTAGATTGGCTAATATGACACAAATGGGAAAATGGGAAATGTTGAAGTGGATATGGGAAAATTGGAACCCTGATACATTGTTGGTGAGCTGTAAACTGTTGCAATCATTCTGGAGAATAGTCCAAAGGGCTATAAAACTGTGCATACCATTTGACCCAACAATACCACTACATGGTCTGTACACCAAAAAGATAAAAGAAAAGGGGAAATGACCTATCTGTACAAAAATATTTATAGCAGTACTTTTTGTGGTAGTAAAGAATTGGAAACTGAAGGAATGCCCATCAATTGAGGAATGCCTGAAGAAATCATGGTATATAATTATGATGGAATACTATTGTGCTATAAGAAATGATGAACAGATAATTTCAGAAAGTACTTGGAAAGACTTATATGAACTGATGCAGAATAAAGTGAGAAGAATCAGGAGAGTACTACACAGTAACAGTGATATTGTACAACGATCAACTGTGACTTAATTATTATCAGCATTGCAAGGATCCAAGACAACTCCAAGAGACTCATGATGAAAAATGCTATGTGCCACTATAGAAGGAACTTGTGGAGTCTGAATACAGATCAAAGCATAACATTTTCCACTTTATCTCCTTCATGATTTTTTCTTGTGTATGTATGCCTTCTTTCATAATATGATGAATAAGGAATATGCATTGCATGATAGTACATGTATAACCTGTATCAGATTACTTGCCATCTTGGGGAGGAGGTAGGGAAAGAATTTGGATTGCAAAATGTTAAAAACAAATGTTAAAAATGGTTTCTACAGGCAACTGGCGGAAAATTTAATAACATAATCTGAGGGGAAAAAAAGAAACAACTGCCTAGGGAATAATATATTATCTCAACGGGCATGATGACCCTTTCACTTTATTTCCATTCTCAAAAATGATGAGTGATTGGATACGTACTTGGTATAAATTGGCGTCCCTGTCCAACTGTGCTAACAGGGTTGCATTCTTACCACATAACAGACAGTTGGTAGTGTCTGTTTTGGAGCCATGATTCCTGATGTGTGAAGGCATCTGCCATTAACAATACCAAATGCTGACCATCTGTCATCAATGAACATCTTAGGTAAGCCTAAGAATCACAGAAATAGCCACCAGGTTGGTCTCTGAAGCCATTGTCCGGGGGAGCAACTGCTGTGGAGAAGGACCTGCCATCTTCCTTCCCCCACCAAATAACACCACATAATGGGCAAGCAAGCCAGCCTAACTGAAAGAATGAGGCATCCTGGGGACAGACAGGAGTGATGCACCAATTAGATCAAGCCTCTAGTATTACCTGAACTACCACCTCCCCCTTAGATGTTGGTAGAAATAGCTCAACAACCTGAGCCCAAGAGTCCTAGGAAAGAGTCCCCTGTCTAAACCAAATTAAAATGCAATTGGAAAATACTGAACAAAATAAATGAAAATATAATAAAACCCGTATAATGTTAATTTGTTGTTTTCCAAGTCAGTATCTGGCCCATAGGGATTCTTATATATGGTTTAGTGGTCCTCCTTTCTATTTGTTTGACACCATTGCTCCAGACCCCCAGCCCTGCTCCCCCAGCCATTCTCAAGGAATATCCAACCCAGTGGTGGCTTCTGTAGGTGCCATAGGCCCTACCTTCTCAGTAGCCACAACTACTGAAGCTCCAGGGGAAAAAGCAATTCTCTCAGCCAAAGTCCTGTCAAATGGTTCCGCTTCAAAAGCAAGTATGATTTTATCAACAAAAATGAAAGAACATGTTAATCATCTCCCTATTTCCTCCAAGATCATGTACAAAAATGTTCTGTTTGGTAGCCCTCTCCTACCTTTCCAGACTCTTCTCTTTGATCCAGTGAAGCTGATCTCTTGGCTGTTCCTCAAAGGAGATAGTCCACTTCTCTCCTCCAGCAGTTCTCTGACCATCCCCCATGCCTGGAAGGCTCTCCCTTGACCTTCTTGGTCCCAGCTAACATCCTACCATCTACAGGAAGCCTTCCCCAGGCCCTCCTCATTCCAGTTCCTTCCCTCTGTTCATTATCTCCTATTGATTCTGTATAGAGCTTGCTTTGCTTCTATCTGCTTGCCTGTTGTCTCCCCCATTAGACTGTAAGCTCCTTGAGGGCAGGGACTGTTGCTTTGCTTCTTTTTCTATATCCTCAGTGATTAGCCTAGCACATGGCAGCTATTTAATAAATGTTTATTGATTAACTGATTGATCCGCTTTGCCATTTTATTCTGAAGACCAAGGGGACTTTCCACTTGACTTGCAGGTGATACCTCCAATTTTTGATGTCACTTCTTTTTTTAAACCTTCACCTTCTGTCTTAGAATAAATACTGTGTTTTGGTGAGGTGAGGGGGCTAAGCAATGGGAATTAAGAGACTTACCCAGGGTCATGCAGCTAGGAAGTATCTGAAGTCAAATTTGAACCCAAGACTTCAAGTCTCTAGGCCTGACTCTCAATTCACTAAGTTACCTAGCTGCCCCAATGAGTAGATTTTACAATCTATTTATGTAATCCTAACCTGTCTGCTGACTGTCAGCCTCACATCTCCAGTTGCCTTTTAGACATCTCAAATTGAATGCTCTATAGACATCTTAAATTCAACATGTCCAAAACAGAATTTATTATTTTTCCCCATAATCTCTCTTCTTTCCTATTACTGATGAGGGCACCACTATCCTCCTAGTCTACAAGCTTGAAATTTAGGTGTAACCCTCCACTCATCATTCTCTCTCACCCCCTATGTCTAATTAGGCAGCTAGGTGGATACAAAGAATAGAATGCTGGTTCTGGTTTCAGGAACTCGAGTTCAAATATGATCTTGGGCAAGCCCTTTAACTTTTATTTGCCTCAGTTTCTTCTACCATAAAATGGGGATCATAATAGCAGTATTTCCCAGGGTTGTTCTGAGGATCAAATGAAATAATATTTGCAAATCATTTAGCACAGTGCCTGATACCTAGTGGGCACTGTAGCAAAGAAAAATAAAACTTATGCAAGGAATTATTGACAGGGCATGAGATTCAGAATTCTCTCAGGGCTGTCAGGATTCTAAATTGTTGAAGAGACAGTTCCCTAACTGACACACTGGACCTGAGAGTGAAGCCTGGAAGGTGAAGATCTGATCTCTCCTGGCTCCCCTGGACAGCTAGCAAGCAGCCTCTTTTAATTCCACCATACAAGGTGGAGAGGACATATCCATACACTTTGGTAGACAGAGTGAAACTTGGAGAAACCCTCTTTTCCCTGGGACAAATGAGGACTTAGCTGGATCTCTGTACCTGAATCATCAAGGATTCTCTGTGTGTGAGAAATCTGGTTCCCTGTTGGACTACCCTTAGGAAACTTAGGCATTTAGAATATTTAGATAGTGGGTTTAACAACTGGGTTAATTGTCAGATGCTAACCTTTTCCCCTCATTCCCAAACCCTTACCCTTATCTGTTAATAAATTCTATATTTATATTTATCCCTCTGTATTACTTTCCTTCCCCCTATCCAAATTATATTTCCTTATAACAGTATTATAGAAATGCTAGTTATCATTGTTTTGGTTATTGTCGTTATTATCAATTGCCAAGTTTACAATATCTCTTGAATATCCCTTTTAAGGAACCGGAAAGTCAAGGATGTCCATCAACAGGGGAATGGCTGAATAAATCGTGGTACATGTTGGTGATGGAATATTATTGTGCCATAAGAAACAATGAGCAAGATGATTTCAGAAAAAGCTGGAAAGAGCTACATGAACTATTTCAGAGTTAAATGAGCAAAACCAGGAGAACATTGTACAAAATAATAGCAATACTGAATGATGATCAACTGTGATACACTTAACTACTTTCAGCAATAGAATGATCTAGGACAATTCTGAGAACCTTATGACAAAGAATGCTCTCTACCTCCAGAGAAAGGACTGCTGGAGTTGGATGCAGACCAAAGCAGACTATTTTCACATTAGTTTATTTATGGTTTTATTTTGAGGTTTGGTTTTACATGGGTATTCTCTTACAGAAATAACCAATATGGAAGTATGTTTTGCATGATAACACACATGTAACTCAGATAAAATTGTTTATCATTGGGGGCAAGGGAGGGAGACAATTTGGATCTTACAATTTCTGAAAACATTTTGAAAATTGTTCCATGTAATTGGGAAAATAAAATATCTTTTAAAAAAATAATATATCCCCTTCTCTGCTCCAATATTGCTTCTACTATAATAAAGGCCCTTTCTCATCATTTTGTACTTGGACCATTACAATAGTCAGTGGGTAGGTTTGCCAGTCTCCCTACTCCTGCCCATAATTCATTTAGCTGCCAAAGTCTGACCAAGTCACTCTAACACTGAACAAACTCTAACGGGCTCTTTATCACTTCCGGGATCAAATACAAAATCCTGTTTGGTGCTTAAAGCCCTTCCCTATCTACCTCTCTTTTCCTTTCCAGTCTTCTTATATCTTTAATTCCATCATGTATTCTTTTTCCCCTTTTTATTTAGAATATTTTTCAATGGTTACATGATTCATTATCCCCTACACCCTTTCCTCCCCTCTCCCAGAGCTGACAAGCAGATCCACTGGGTTTTACATGTATCATTGTTCAAAACCTATTTCCATGTTATTCATATTTGCAGTAGAGTGATCACTTAAAGTCAACATCCCCAATTATATCCAGATCGAACTATGTGATTGATCATATGTTTTTCTTCTGTGTTTCTGTTCCCACATTCTTCTCTGGATGTGGATAGTGTTCTTTCTCATAAATTTCTCTGGATTGTCCTGAGTCATTGCATTGCTGCTAGTAGAAAAGTCTATTACATTCGATTGTGCCACAGTGTATCCATCTCTGTGTACAATGTTCTCCTGGTTCTGCTCCTTTCACTCTGCATCACTTCCTGGAGGTCTTTCCAGTTCACATGGAATTCCTCCAGTTCATTATTCCTTTGAGCACAATAGTATTCCATCACCATTAGATACCTCAATTTGTTTAGCCATTCCCAGATTGAAGGGCATCTCCTCATTTTTCAATTTTTTGCCACCACAAAGAGTGCAGCTATAAATATTTTTGTACAAGCCTTTTTCCTTTTTATCTCTTTGGAGTATAAACCCAGTAGTAGTATGGCTGGATCAAAGAGCAGGCAGTCATTTAAAGCCCTCTGGGTATAGTTCCAAATTGCCCTCCAGAATGGTTGGATCAATTCACAACTCTACCAGCAATGTATTAGTGTTCCAATTTTGCCACATCTCCTCCAACATTTATCACTTTCCTTTGCTGCTATATTGGTCAGTCTGCTAGGTGTAAGGTGTACCTCAGAGTTGTTTTAATTTGCATTTCTCTAATCAGGAGGGTTTTAAAACACTTTTTCATGTGCTTATTGATAGTTTTGATTTTATCATTGTGAAAACTGTCTTGACCATTTGTCGATTAGAGAATGGCTTGATTTTTGTAAATTTGACTTAGTTCCTTATATGTTTGGGAAATTAAACCTTTGTCAGAGAGTTTTGTTACAAAAATGTTCTTGCAGTTTGTTGCTTTCCTTTTAATTTTGATTGCATTGGTTTTTGTTTGTACAACCCCTTTTTAATTTGATATAATTAAAGTCATTCATTTTACTTTTTTGCAATTTTCTCTGTCTCTTGCTTGGTCTTAAATTCCTTCCTTTCCCACAGATCTGACAGGTATACTATTCTGTGTTCACCTAACTTATTTATGATTTCACTCTTTACATTTGTCATTTGCCCATTTTGAATTTATATTGGTATAGGACATAAGATGTTGATCTAAACCTAATTTTTCCATTACTGTTTTCCAATTTTCCCAGCATTTTTTGTCAAATAGTGAGTTCTTGTCCCCAAAACTGGGGTCTTTGGGTTTATCTTGCTGAGGTCATTTACCCCTAGTCTATTCCATTGATCCACCCTTCTGTCTCTTAGCCAGTACTATATTGTTTTGATGACCACTGCTTTATAGTACAGTTTAAGATCTGGTACTGCTAGGCCCCCTTCCTTCACATTTTTTCCCCATTATTTCCCTTGATCTTTTTGATCTTTTGTTTTTCCAGATGAACTTTGTTATAATTTTTTCTAATTCTATAAAGAAGTTTTTTTTTTTGTAGTTTGATAGGTATGGCACTGAATAAGTAGATTAATTTGGGTGGGATTGTCATTTTTATTATGTTAGTTCATCCTACCCAGGAGCAATTAATGTTTTCCCAATTATTTAGATCTAGTTTTAATTGTGTGAAAAGTGTTTTGTAGTTGTATTCATATAGTTTCTGTGTTTATCTTGGCAGATAGATTCCTCACCATGCACTCTTAAAAAAAATCTTTACCTTCTTCTGCCTTAGAATCAATACTAAGTATCAGTTCCAAGAAGAGTGGTAATTCCAGAACAAGGCATCTGGGATTAAGTAGCTTGCCCAGGGTCACATAGTGAAGAAGTGTCTGAGGTCACATTTGAACCCAGGACCTCCCATTTCTAGGCCTGGCTCTCTATTCACTATGCCACTTAGTTCTCCCCCACTGTTCTCTTCAATCTGGGCACCAGCCTCCTTACTGTTCCATGAACAAGACACTTCATTTACTGGCTCTGAGATTTTCAATGGCTGTCTCTCAATCTTGGTATGCACTCTTTCCTCATTTCTCCTTGGTGTCTCTGACTTCCTTCAAATCTCAACTAAGATCCCACTTTCTCAGGAAGCCTTTCCCAACCCCTCTTAATTTTAGTGCTTTTCCTCTTCATTATTTCCTTTTAATCTGGTTTCTTTCAGACATATTTATTTGCTTGTTATCTCCCTCATTAGTTTGGGAATTCCTCAAAACCATGAATGATCTTTTGATCCTTTTTGAATCTCCAGCATTTAGCACATAGTAGGTGCTTGGGAAAATGCATATTGACTGACTTATAATGCAAACTCCTAGAACGAAACCTTGCTAATCTCTTTGTACAGAGTAAGTATTTAATAAATGCCTTTTTATTCATTTACTCATTCATCTAGTCCAGTGATGGCAAACTTATGGCACAGGTGCCAAAGATGGCATGCAGAGTGCTCTCTGTGGGCATGTGGCCATCCCCCCCAAGAGTTCTTTACTAGAAAGGCAGAGGGGTCTCAGGCAGAGCTACTCCTCTCCCCCTCTCCACTGTGCCTGATGACATTTTTTCACATGCCCCACCCCTCTGTCCAGAAGCCAATGGGAGCTCACAGAGGGTAAGGTGGGTGGCTCACAGGCTACAGAGCTGGAGGGGAGCAGAGTGCTCAGGTCACTCCCTCTCCCCACTATACTTGCTGAGGACATTCCTCACTTCAACTGCCCCCTATCCAGAAACCCAATGGGAGCACTTCCTTCCTCCCCTTTGTGGGTAAGGGGTGAGGCATGGTACCTGATAAGGTGTGCACTATGACACTAGGTCTGGCAGGTGGAGGTGGGGCAGGGCCTGACTATCTCTAAAAGGTTTGCCATCACTATTCTAATCCAAACCTCTCCTCTTATGGAAGAGAAATGAAAGTCCAGAGAAGGAGAAAAATCTGTTCATGTTCACACACTTGCACTATTAGTGGTAGAGCTAGGGCTGGAATCCAGGACTTCTAGTTCCCAATCCAGTGAGCTTTTCTCCTGTACCACAGCAGTTATATATACTTTGCTAATAGAGACATACTAAATATTTTGGTTCTCAAAGCTGTTTAAATGGTAAAGTCATTTAGCATTATACTTGTAAGCCTCAAAGTAGTTTTCAATTACATCTTTTGTGGGGGTTGGAAGTCTATGGTAAATCATCCTTTCCTTCCTCTTATAATTCTCCTGTGCTTCCCAGTGGAAGTGGAGGCAGGGTGGCATAATAGAAAGAGCTCTGCCTTAGAGATGAGCAGACATGATTCTGTCAATAACTGACTGATGCAGGAAATGTAACTTCTTTGTGGCCAGTTTCCTCATCTTTAAATGAGATGGGTTTTTAATGAGCCCTATTTCTCTGGGTTCCAATATTCTGATGGAGTTGAATTAGATGATTTTTTATGGTCTCTCTTAGCTTTAATTTTTATGATGTTTCTAAGGGACCAGGCCTCTGCTCTTTAGTTTAAAAGAGAAAAATAAAGGGCTAGTAATGTTAAGGGGAACACATATGATATCTTTTTTAAATGTTTTCATCAGTAATAATTTGTTAGGATGCCAGATTTCGTTGGGCTGTAGACCTTGGTCTTACAGGATTTACAGTCGTAAAGGATGTTTTGATATCTAGTCCAACCCTCTCATTTTACAGATAAAGAAGTTAAAACCTTTTTGGGGTTAAATGATTTAACCATGTTACCTGAATAGTACATATTGGGTTGAGTATTCCAATCCAAGTGTCCAAACTCAAAGCTTTTCCTGCTAGATTATTTCTATCATGCTAACCAGACTCAAGAAAGACTGGTTTTACGATGTAAGAATTGCTATACTTAATCATTAAACTTTATCCATATCTCTTCCTTTTAAGCGTCCCCTTCCTCTGTTCTCATAGATATCTGTCCCTCTCCAGAAGATGCTACATCTCTGACCATCTTCTCAAATGTTATTGCTCTTTCTCTCACATCCTTCAAACCCCAGGGGAATAGGGGATATCCTTCTTGCTTTATTTTTTTTAAAACCCTTACCATCCATTTTGGAATCACTACTGTGTATTGGTTCCAGGGCAGAAGAGCGGTAAGAGCTAGGCAATGGGAGTCAAGTGACTTGCCCAGGGTCACCCAGCTAGGAAGTGTCTGAGGCCAAACTTGAACCCAGGACCTCCTGTCTCTAGGCCTGGCTCTCAATCCACTGAGCTACCCAGCTGCCCCCACTTCTTGCTTTCTCATCCTCTCAGAATTTCCCTTTGCAACTATTTCTTTGCCAGCTCTCCTTCTCTGAAGCTCACTCCATCTGCCTATATCATCCAGCCTAAATCCTTGCTGTGGTGATATCAAATGAAATAATATTTATAAAGTACTTAGTTCAGTGCCTGGCACATAGAAGACAGTTTTAACAAATGCATGTTTCCTTCTCCTTTCCCTATTGGCCTCCAAGTCACTCTTCTACCTTTCTCAAAGGGTTTAATACCTGACATTCTTTTTCTCTCATCCAAATCCTGCCCCACATATTTGGGGATTTCACTGTTTCCTCAAACACTATAACTTTTATGACTCACAGCTTCAATTTACCCCACTCAGCTACCCCAGTGTTCTACTTTCCTGAGAAATTCCCTTGTGGTCATAATTCTTTCATCTATTCTTTCTTTCCTATCTCGCTCCTCCTAAACCATTTTTTCCCATATTAGTCAATCAATAAACATTTATTTAGTGCCTACTATGTGGAGACCCGCTCTACATATATTTCTCATGTGGGTTTCAATCACCTGTAGAGGGAGGCTGAAAGCTGGAAAGTCATGGCTTAAGATTACAGGCTAGAGAGAGTGAGGCATAGAAGGAGCAGAGAGAGACAAGGAACACAGGGACAGGACTTTAGCGTGGTCTCAACATGTGAGCAGGTCAGCTCCTCTTCAGATGGTCAGAGAGAGAGAGAGCGCGCCTGAGTGAGCTGAATTCATTTTATTAAGGATGGAAGTAATGGGGGTTACGGGATGTCAATCAAACAGTCGGCACATGGGAAGTTTTAACATAGTAGCGACAACCCAAAGGAACAGATGACCGCAACAGTATAGCCAGGTACTCAGGTAAGAAGCACATGCGAAACCCTCTCCTTTCCAGCACCCTGGCACCAGCTTATGCAAATGCAAGTCTTTGACATTACAAAGGACCTTTAGAACTTGTCTGCGAGCTTTCAGACTACAGATTACAGTAGAGGCTTGATTTTTAAGTTCCACAAAATTTAAGACCCAACCAATTTAAGGGTTCAGAAGTCAATCATGTAAAATATTAGAAATATATCCAGGAGTCTGGTCCATGAGTCAGTTTTTGAATACAACTTTAATACCTTCATGATTTGTTATAACTGAAGCCCTTTATACTACATGCCAGGCACAATGCTAAGTGTTAGGGATACAAAAAAGAGGCAAAAGACAGTTCTCGACTTCAAGGAGCTCACAGTCTCATGGAGGAGACTACAAACAAGCTATATTTGGAATAAATAGGAAATAGCAAATGAATGAATGAACAAGGCACAATCACTATTCCTTTCATCCTTCCCTGTTCTCCTATTCCATATCCCTTACTCTGGCTACACTTTTCTCTCTTCACAGCTGTGACTCTATGGAATAGAATAGAAAAGCATTTCGTTATTGTTGTTCAGTTATTTTTATTCCACTTCTACTCTTTGTGACCTCATTTGGGGTTTTCTTGACAAAGATCCTGAATTGGTTTGCCCTTTCCTTTCCCAGTTCATTTGACAGAAACTGAACAGAGCAGAAATTTTACTGAGGCAAACAAGGCTAAGTTACTTACCCAGGGTCACCTAGCTAGTAAGTGTCATCAGGAAGATAAGAAGTCTTCCTAACTCCAGATCTGGCACTCTACCCACTGTACCATCTAGCTGCCCCAGAAAAGCATTTATTGAGTACTTAATAGGTGCCAAGCACCATACCTGAAAAACAAAGAAAAAATCAAGTTTCTGTTACTCAAAGACTTCACGTCTAATTGGGGGAGACAACAAATTAGTAGGGTTCAGCTGTAAGACTTACAGTTCAAAGGAAGGGCTGATAAAACCCAAGGATTTAAAAATGTGACCTAAAGGTTACCTTACTGGGAAAGGAAGCTCCTGGTGGGATTTGGAATGAGAAGGGTGGGGTTGGAGTCATCAAGAGAAGGAGTACCAGGGTAGTTTTGGTGCCAGAGTACCATGATGGTTTCTGGGTGGATGGGGCTCATGTTGAAGTCATTTGGGCTTTTTTTTTTTTTTTGAGTCAGGGTGGTATTTCATGGGCAACTTGTGAAAAGACTACTTGATTAGTCATTTTTATGTAGTTTTTGGAACTCTTAAGATATTACAGTAACTCTCTGTAGCTAGAATTAATTCTGTAATCATCAAAATGCAGGCGCAAAGGTGAAAACTGCCTGTGGAGTATGCAATTTTTAGGTCCCTTCAGCTTTGATCTCTTCCTTTAGGAGATGAAGATGAAGCACTGCTCTTCTCCTCCATTCCCCCTGACCCCAAAATGTCAGCTTCTGTTGGTGCATGTCAATTGCTCACTGCTCCATCAGAAACTGCCATGGCTGCCCTTCATCCACTTCCCAGTGTCCTACTTTACTGAGAAAGTATAGATGATCTTTTTCTCTATTATTCCACATCTCAGAAGCCCCCTACATTTTTACTTATCCTCTGTTCCTTTCCTCCCATCTCAGGGAAGGTCCTTCTTGCCAAGGTCAACCCTTTTATCTATATATTTAATCCTATCTTCTTCTACTTCTCCCGAACCCTGTTCCCTTGTCTTCCTTCCTCTCCCTTTTCTCCATCTGCCACCCTTCTCTAACTACTGACTCTGTTCTTGCTGTCTAGTAACATGCTCTTATCTACCCCTTTTAAATCTTCTACTTAAACCTGTCAGCTGTCAAGTTCAATATCTTTCCTTCTTTTCACTTTAAAACTGCAAGTACTGCCTCTTCTTCCTTACCTACCCACTCATTTCTTAAGCCTTTGAAATCTGACTTCAGGCCCCAGCACTCAACTGAAACTGCTTTTTCCAAGGTTATGAAAGATTTCTTAACTGCTAAATCTGATGGCTTTTTCACAGTTCTCATCCTTCTTGACCACTACAGCTTCTGAAATCATGACCATCCCTTCTTCCCTCCCTTCTTTTCTCTCCATTCTTTTTCAGTCTTTGATGGTGTATCACTCATCTACTGTAGCCCCACTGGTATAGCTGTTCCTCTGGATTTTGTCCTGAACCCTCTCTTCTCTCTACATGCTCTTCTTTAGAGATCACATCTGCTCCCACTGGTTCAAGCCTTCTCTTTATGTATATTAATCGAAGGGGTACCTGGGTGGCTCAGTGGATTGAGAACCAGGCCAAGAAATGGGGGTGGTCCTATGTTCAAATCTGACCTCAGATACTTCCTAGCTGTGTGACCCTGGGCAAGTCACTTCACCCCTATTACCTAGCCCTTACCACTCTTCTGCCTTGAAGCCAATACACAGTATTGATTCTAAGATAGAAGACAAGGGTTTCAATTTTTTTAGACATATATTAATCCCAAGCTTATATATCCAAACTTGGCCACATCTCCTTAACTCCATTCTCATAACGTTGACTGCTTGCTGGAAGTCTGCTCCTAGATACCCTACAGGTCATCTCCAAATAAATGTGTCTCAAACCAAACATCATTTTCTCTCTAAGCTAACCTCCCCTTCAAAATTTCCCATTTCTGTTGAGAGTACCACTATCCTTACAGCAACCTAAATGTATGACCTTGTCATCACTGACTCCTCTCTCTCTGTCTCTGTCTCTGTCTCTGTCTCTGTCTCTGTCTCTGTCTCTGTCTCTGTCTCTCTCTCTCTCTCTCTCTCTCTCTCTGTCTCTCCCTCTCTCCCTGCTCCTCGACATGTCCATTAAGCTGCCAAATCCTCTCAGTTTTACCTCTTCATCTTTCTCATCCATCTCCTTTCCACTCACAAAGCTGTTGCCTTAGGTCAGGCTCACACTTGCTTTCACCTGGTCTACTTTAATAGACTCCTAATTGGTCTTCCAATCTGCTCCCAGGTTCTTTCCTCTCTAATGCAGTCTCCATACAGCTGTCAAAATAATGTTTCCAAAGTTCAGGTCTGCCCATATCACTCCTCTATTGGCTATAAAATAAAAATAAGCTACTGAGTGTGACATTTCAGGCCCTCTACAATCTGATTTCTCCTTTCCTTTCTGGATTTATTTCATACTACTCCTCTCTTTCAATCAAACTGTATGTTCATTCAAACTGGCCCTGCTTCATACATTTGTATAAGCTACCCTCCATCCCTTCCTCTTCTCTTCATCTCAGAATCCTTATCCTCCCTCAAGGCTCCGCTCAGTGGCCACCTCCTCCAAGGTCCTTCTATGTGTCACTACCCCTCCCTCCTCAATTTTCTTTTTCCTCTATATTGGTAACCTCCCTTGTAAACTCCTTGATGGTAGGAACCATTTTTATTCTTTGTATTTTCAGTGGCTAGCTCATAGTACATGTTTAGTAAATATTTATTGAATGTGAGCCAAATTAGGACCCACAGAGATATGCCTGTCCAGAAAGGAATAACAGAAGAGAGAGTTATATCTATAAGGATCCTCTCCTGGACCTCCCATTCCCCTCTAGAGACAACATGGAGCCAATAGATGAAGTCTGGAAATTGGGACACTGATACCCCGAATTGTGCCAACTGATGGTGGTCATATCAATCCTGTGGGCCAGGTACTGGTACTCAGAACATAGTCTCTGGTCTTGAAGGTCCCACAGACTCATAAGCTAACAGAACATTGAAGCTGAGAGGAATGTAGCAGAAAGACAACATGATTTAGTGAAAAAAAGCTGGAGATCCTGAGTTTTTAATTATGGCACTCCAACATGCTACTTGAAGATCTTGGACAATCAACTTCACCTCTCTAGGCCTTATTCTTTATTTGTAAAATAAAGGGTTGGACTCAATGGTCTTTAAGGTCCTAGAAAGGGCCTTATAGAGAGAGAGAGCTAGATGTTATCTATATAGAGAGCCAGGAAGCTCTATATCCTGTGACCTACTTCATGACTGTACGATGCTAAAGACCAACTGGCATTTTCCGAGAGGGGTAACTGGAGTTTCTTTATGCTTTTCCCAAGTGAAGGAGAGCAGACCTATGGCTCACTGGCTTAATGGGAACTTGTTTGATCTGAGCTTTTGCTTTCTGTGATTTCTCAATCCTCCCTAAAAATAAAGCAGCTTTAAGAATTTCTCCAAGTGGTTAGAGAAAGTTGGCAGTCTTGCCTAGGCCACAAAAGTATTTCTTCCTTTATATGTATTTTCCTCCTCACTCTGGTGCTTAGGTCCTGCCTATCACTTCTCTCACGCACTCTCACGCCCTGACCAACTCTGATATCTGATGTTCTATGTTGTAAGGCCTTTCGTCCCCCCAGCATTCCATATTCTGTCACGCTCCCAGGTTGCTGGGAATACCAAACTTTGGGAAAACATTTGTGAAAACTCAGATTTTGCTCTTGATAGTATCTGGAGGATGATCAAGCACTCTTTTCTCTCCTGGGGCTCTGGTTCTCAGCCAGCAGTTGCCACACCAGGTGTTGCTTAGGGGTTTTCTCTGTGTGTGCTTTTTTTCCACCTTCTTTGCCAAGTTAGGCTTAATACTGCCATTTATTAGTGTCTCATGGATGAATCCCTCTGCTTTGGTAGCCTTGATTAGATGATTAGAAGTTTGGCTACTGTTTGAGTAATGCAATCTGCAAAGTAATCTCTACTCTGCCTGGGGCTCGTGGTGAGGCAGAATGTCATTTTGGGTTTTTCCTGCTCTTCCAGGGGAGTGAGTAACATTCTGACTTGCTAATCCTGGCAACTAGCCTTGAGTTGGAATGTCCTGAAGGCCCCCATACTGTGAAGGGAGAGCAGGTCTCTCTCTTTAACCCCCTACTAAAATCTCCAGGGCTTTCATCTGAGCTAGATTTCACAGAAGACATTAGGAAAGAGGTCGGGGAACCTTTTTTACTCAAAAACCTTCATGTTATCAGTTTTAGGTAAATGTTCTCAGCAGTGATCCCACTTCACCTAAAGGGAGTCACAACACTTGGGTTCTCAATCTATGTTTCAGATGTTTAATTCTATTTTTTTTTTCAGCTTTCTTTCTTTCTTTTAAAAAAATCCTTATCTTCCATCTTGGAATCAATACTGTGTATTGGTTCCAAAGCAGAAGAGCGGTAAGGGCTAGGCAATGGGGGTTAGTTAAGTGACTTGCCCAGGGTCACACAGCTGGGAAGTGTCTGAGGTCAGATTTGAACCTAGGACCTTCCATCTCTAGGTCTGGCCTTCCTCAGCTACCCAGCTGCCCTCCCTTTCAGTTTTCCAATAGTGTGGGATGGCAGCAAGAGAAGTAGATTTGGAATGAGAAGATCTGATATTGAACCTCAGCTTTACTACTTATGCCAGTAATTATTTTGTAAAATAAGGGCATTGGACTAGATGGATTCCAAGGTGTCTTTTGGCTCAAACTCTCTATTTCTAATAAAGATCGCTTCTGATTCAAACTCTGTGAAGGCCTCTGAAAGACTACTTTCAAAGATCCAAAAAAACAAAGGGACACTCAAATTAAGTGCTCACTGTAGCTTGTGGTGATCGACAAACCACGGAGTCTCTCACCTTACAGTATTTTACTTGAAGAATTCATTTAAATGAACTGAAAGGTATTTGCATTATCGAGAACCTGATTTATCACTGGCACTGACCATCCTTTAGGGAGGTTCTGAGGGAAAACTAATAAAAGCAGGTTGTAAATTCTTTTGCAATAGCAGCTGCTTTATAATAGCTAAATAATCATTATCATCCATCAGTAGATTCAACTGTGGGGAGGTGCCCAGGAGAGGTTGCAAGGAATAGCTCTAGGACTAGTCTTATCATTAAGACTTAGAAGGAAACTATACATTAATTAATTTCATGAATAGCTCTTGGGAAAGATTGGATAGTCTAATGTGGGAAGAAAAATGCCATCATAATCTAGGGAACCAGAGAAGTTAGATACATTGAATGAAGGCAAAGTGAAATGAATTCTGGACATCTCTATGCTGGGAGAATGCCTGATTCTTAGAAAAAGAAGTGTTGAAACAGTTTCAAAGGGATAAGGATCAGAAAATTGGATGGGAAGGGCAGTTTGGTAACACAATGCACAGGGCTCCAGGCCTGGAGTTGGGAGGATCTGGGTTCAGATCTTCTACTTCCTAGCTATGTGACCCTGGGCAAGTCACATTGCCTAGCCCCTGAACTCTTCTGCTTTAGAACTGATATTAAGACAGAAGGTAAGGGAGAAAGGAAGGATGGAAGGAAGGAAGGAAGGAAGGAAGGAAGGAAGGAAGGAAGGAAGGAAGGAAGGAAGGAAGGAAAGAAGAAAGAAAGAAAGAAAGAAAGAAAGAAAGAAAGAAAGAAAGAAAGAAAGAAAGAAAGAAAGAAAGAAAGATTGACATGAAAGTTGATTTTGGGGTTAAATTGTTTTTGTAAAAATTTTAAAAGTTACACAGAAATACTTTAAATTAAAAATATGTTATAGCTTAAAGATCTCAACATGTAATAAAGATGTTTCCTTTTACTTCTAAAACAAAAAGAGAGAGAGAGAGAAGGAAAGAGAAAGAGAAAAAAAGGAAGGAAGAAAGGAAGGAAGAAGAAAAGTAAAAGAAAATCTAATGGGAGTACCTTAGCTAGTATATAAGTGTTATAATTACTAACTAATGTAGAACACAGGGATGACCTTGACTCCATTTCTCTCCCTTAAAGATTACTCAGCCTCAAAAGTTCCTGACACTTAGTAGGCAATTAATCACCTGGAGAGACTTCAAAGGACTTGAACAACATCACTAGGCTAAGAGGCCAAAGAGGCTCCTCCTTTGCATCCTTCTACTCAACCAGTGAACAGAACGGAAGAAGAAAATGGGAAAGATGTGAATTTGAAATATTATTTCCTTATCTACTGGACTTCCAGTGGTATTAGCCATACAGACACAGAGTGTTAGAACTGAGAAGGACATCAGAAATCATAAAATCTAATCCTTTCGTTGTAAGAGAGAAAACCAATATACTCTGTTCTCACCCTTTGAAATTATTTTGTATATGTTTTTTATTCACCTATATGTGTAGCTGCTGTTTTCATTCAATCATATATATATATATATATAGATAGATATAGATATATAGATATAGATATATAGATAGAGAGAGAGAGAGAGAGAGAGAGAGAGAGAGAGAGAGAGAGAGAGAGAGAGAGAGAGAGAGAGAGAGTATATGTAAGCTTCTGGAGAGTAAGGGCTTGCTTCATTTTGTCACACTATCTCTAGCATAGGGTTTGGCCCACAGTAGACACAAATGCTTGTTGTGCTGAATCAGGAAATGACTTGCTCACACAGCTAATAAATGGCAGTCAGGACTGGAATGTAAGTCTTCTGTCCAGTGCTCTTTCCTCCACATTATCTTGTCTCTAATAACTCTTAGACTTGAGCTATTTGCAAATGCCCCTCCTTTATGTAGGCATCCTTCCTCTTCCCCAAGATAGACCTTACACTCATCTTACAGGAGGATCCCTTTTTGGAGGATATTTGGCGGTGGTCAAGAGGTTTTCTACTCTTTCTGTTCTTTAGGTTATAATGACATTGAAGTTCTTAGAGGAGATTGACTGACCTTTCACATAAGAACTTTACATGATGACATCAAGATGACGATGATCTATAAATGGATCTTCCCTGTAAATGATAAAATCTATTTAGACAAATTTTTAAAAATAACCCTTCCCTTCTGACTTAGTATCAATTCTAAAAAAGAAGAGCATTTAAGGGCTAGGCAATCAGGGGCGAGTGACTTGCCCAGAGTCACACAGCTAGGAAGTGACTAAGACCATATTTGAACCCAGATCCTCCTGACTCCAGGCTGGTTATTCTACCCACTCTGCCATCTAGCTGCCCCTGGCAGATTGTTTTTGGTTGTTTAGTTATTTTCAGTTGTGTCTGACTTTTTGTGACCTCATTTGTGACCATAAAACCCTTCATTTGGGGTTTTCTTGGCAAAGACATGGGAGTGGTGTGCCATTTCCTTCTCCAGATTATTTTATAGATGAGGAAAGTGAGGCAAACAGGGTGAAGTGACCTGCCCAGGATCACACAGCTGTAAGGGTCTAAGATCATATTTGAACTCGGTTCTTCTTGACTCCAGGTTTGGGCACTCTATTGTGCTACCTAGATGCCTGGGGGCAGATTGTGAAATCATGGAAAAAACTTTGCATAGGCTATTAATTTGGATGAGAAACAACACATGTTCTAGCTGAAGGTTCTCTAGTTTTCCCTCCATAGGATCTTATTGGCTTGACCCAGGGCCCTAGTGGCCATTGCTTTTCTTGGTTGTATCTACCTTTTTCAGTGCTACATTCCTAATGTATAGGAGAGGACAGTTAGAGAAAGGGAGATCAAGCAATAGTAAGGCTAAGGAGAGAAAGTGAAATTTTCATTTCTTTAGCACTATTCTTAGCTGAGGCCTGGGCTACCGGTATGACTAGCTGATCTATAAGGTCCTTCCTGGTTCTGCAATTCTATGTTCTGAGACTGGTCCCATCTCTCTCTCTCTCTGTCTGTCTCTCTCTCTCTCTCTGTCTCTCTGTCTCTGTCTCTCTCTCTCTCTCTCTCTCTCTCTCTCATCCCCTCTCCTTTCCTCTCCCTCTCCCTCTCCCTCTTCTCTTTCTCTCCCCCTCTCTCTTTCTCTCCTCTCTTCTCTCCCTCTCTTCTCTCTCTCTCTCCATCTCTCCCTCTCTTCTCTCTCTTTCCCTCTCTCCTTCCTTCCTCTCCTGTTCCCCCTTTTCTTTCCCCCTCCCCCTCTCTTCTTTCTCTCTCTCCCTCTCCTCTCTTTCCCTCTCTCTCCCCTCCTCTCCCAATCCCCCTTTTCTCCCCCTCCCTGTCCCCCTCTCTTCTTTCTCTCTCCTTCTCTTCCTTCTCTTCCTCTCTTCTCTCTGTTTCTCTGTCTCTTTCCCTCTGTCTCTCTTCTTTGTCTCTCCTCTCTGTCTCTTTTTCTCTGTCTCTCTGTCTCTCTCTCTGACTCTCTCTCTCTGTCTCTGTCTCTGTCTCTCCCTCTCTCCCTCTGCCTACTTCCTCTCCTTCCCTCTTCCTCTCTTTCTTCCTCTTCCTCTTTCCCTCTCCTTCTCTCTCTGGGTGTGCATTCTATCTTCACAAAACATTTGTTTTATACAAAACTTGTAGCCTTTTATATAGACTCTCAGATCACAGGATGTCAAAACTGGAAGGGACATCAGAATAGAGATTATTGGAAGCAGAAAGGATCTTATGACAGAGAACATTAGCATAGGGAACAGTGGACCATAAAATCTCAGAGATGAAAGGATATTTAGAGCTCATCAGTCCAAATACACTTATATTCCTTGAATAACAGCTAATCATTAAGTGCCTTGATTTAATATGGATTGAATTTGCAAGGAAGATTTGGAAATGCAAATCTGAGGCCTATTAAGTAGAAGTAAGTGTAACAAGCCCTTAGGAAAATCTCAGTGAAGTCTAGTGCTCTAATTAAAGTTCTTGCTTTCATCACTATTGTGAAACCTTCATCTCTCTATTGCATTCTCAGAACCTTTTTCCAAACGAATACCCCAATTTTACAAAAAGATGAACTATTATGTTTATAATATACAGTGAATATTGTATATCCACATTTATTTTTTAATCTGGGATCCAACCAAATATTTAAAAAAAATTTGGTAGGGGGAGGAGACATTTTTATTATTCATTTTGCAACCTGATTCTATCTTCCTGCCTTTATTGCTCATTGGAATTTGGAGATGGGTGTAAATTACTTTTAAAACCTACTTTGGTGTCCTCTACAAAAAAGCTTTGCTCCTCTGAACTCTCCTAGCATTGTTTGTGCTGCTCTCACATGCATACTCTGCATCATATTTATTTGCATACATGATGTATTCTGCCTTCCTCCCCCAATGCATTTTAAGTTCCTTCAGGGCAGGTACCAATACCTTAATCACCTCCTTCAGTATCTGGCTCTGCCTTGAACAGAGCAGAAGCTCATAAATAGTTGCTGACTTGAAAGTGATTTGTAAACTAAAGTGATTCCCATTTTCCTCTGCAGCTATCTTACCTATCCTTCAAAATCTGCCCCCCCCATACTCTTTAATCCATAAAACCTTTCATGGGAGCAGCTGGGTAGCATAGCGGATAGAGCTCCAAGTCTGGAGTCGAGAAGACCTGGGTTCAAATTTAACCTCAGACACTTCCTAGTTGTGTGACCCTGAGCGAGTCACTTAACCCCAATTGCCCAGCCATTGTCACTCCTCTATCTTAGAATTGATATTAAGATAGTAGGCAGGAGGCAGCTAGGTGGTCCAGTGGACTGAGAGCCAGGCCTAGAGATGAGAGGTTCTGGGCTCAAATCTGGCCTCAGACACATCCTAGCTGTGTGACCCTGGGCAAGTCACTTAACTCTCATTGCCTAGCCCTTACCTCTCATCTGCCTTAGAACTAATACACAGTATTAATTCCAAGATGGAAGGTAAGGGCTTAAAATAAATTTATTAATGTTTATTATTGGATGGAAAGGGCTGGATTTGGAGTCAGAAGCTCAAGATGCAAGGAGCTTGACCTTTCTCTAAGGCAATTTCCTGATTATCAAATAGAGTTGGCTCCCACCTCCCATACATACCCACATTGCAGGATGACGGTCACAGTAATAAATGTGAAAGGGCTCTGAAACTGCAAAGCATTATAGAAACATGAGTTATTACTTCTTTTGCATGCTAGCAAAGCCTGCGAAGTAGTGACACATAGTTTGCTTCTGTCTCTAATTCCATGGTTAGCCCTCTGATCAAGAAGGGCTCCGGAAGGGGCCTCGCCTCATCTAGCTGAATTCATACCTGAAGCCTGTCGCATTTCAAATGCCTTCTAGTTCTGACAGCCCATGTCTATGCTCTCTTCCAGCTCTGCCATTCTGTGGTCTTTCAGAAGAATCTGTTTCACTCCAGGTTCTTTATTCGGTGATTCTGGTGTGTTTTTGAAACGTTCTTCAGGGCTAAATCCTGAGAGTTGACCGCCTGTCCCCCGCCTATGTGTGGGTCTCTTTCTCATCGAAAGCCTTCTTTGCCTCTTCGTCGAATTCATGATTTAATCTTGTTGAAATTTGCTAAGTCATACAGAGGACTTTCTCCATGAAACTTCCAAATCGATCGGCTAAAAGACTAGAGAAAGAAGCTGTTTCTACCAATCCAATCCTACCAGTGTTAATTCTCTCTTATGTGCCAGGGATGCATTAGGCCCTGGAGATACAAAGACAAGCCAGAAGTGTTCCTGCTCTTGATGCGCTGCTCTCTTTCCCCAGGGAAAGGAGAAACGTGTTGAAAAGACAAACAGAAATGCATGAAGTGGCCTAGCAGAGGAGCCCTCAGTTGACCTTTTCTAAATTCCCTTCCAAACAACTCTAAAAAAACACCTCACAGCAAATTCTGGAGCAGCAGGACCAATGAAAGGTTGGTGAAATAATTTTCTTTCCCAAGACAACTCAGGAGGTCCGCAGGAGAGGTCTGTCTCACTGGGGTGGTAGGCAGGCCTGGAATTTAGGGTTAGGGTTATGGCAATGCGGATTGCACAGCCCAGGCTTGCCATGGCACCCTTGGCTGACCTCGGAAGTCAGCTACTTTGGTAGCAGTGGCAGTTTGGGGGAGCTCTCAGCCCACAGACGGTGTCAGGGTCAGACCGCTGGTTGGAAGAATGTTGCAGGGGATCCTTTGCTGGCACTGAGTTCAGGACCCTCTTGCATTGCTCATATGCAGTTCTGGGTCAGAGTTCCAAGGCTGCTGCAAAGTAAAATGAGAAGAACCAAGAGAACATGGTACACTGTAATGACAATATTATATGATTACCAACTATGAATTACTTAGCTGTTCTCAGCAATACTGTTATCCAAGACAATTCTGAAGGGATGAAGATGGAAAAGGCTGTTGCTTCCAGAAAAAGAACTGGTGGAATCTGATTGCAGATCGAACATGTTTTTTACTTTATTATTTTTGTTTCTTTGCTCTGGATTATCTTTTGCAACATAGCTAATATGGAAATGTTTTGTATGACCATACATGCATTATCTATATAAAATAGCTTGCTTTCTGAAGGAAGGAACATGGGAAGGAGGGAGGGAAAGAATTTGGAACTCAAAATTTTAAAAAACAAATTAAAAAATTTTGTTTACATGTAATTGTGAAAGAAATTAAATGTAAAAAATGCACGAAACTAAACAAAATACAAGTAGATACATGATTCATTTAAGAAGTGTAAGAGGTAAACAACTACAGAGATCAAGAAATGCTTCTTGTAAGGGAAAGGAGCACTCAAAAATCCAAACAGTTTGTTTAAAAATATAATCGCCACTTATTTCTTTCTTGTTATTTTAAAAAATCTCTCATAGACTCAGAAATGCTATTTGGGACTATCTAATGCAATACCTTCACTTTCTATGAGGCAACCAAAGCCTAAAGATGTTAAAGGTGTTTGTCCAAAATCTGTGCTCTGTGTTTTAAGGTCCCTTCAAGCTCTACGATGTGGTATATGGTCAGGAGCTGGTGAGGGAAGGACAATGGCCTCAGGGCAGTACAAGGTGATAGGCCACTAGAATGGGCCAAAGAGTGGACATCAGAGGAAGTTACAGCAGGCAAAATGAGGGCAGGAGGGATGACGAGAGCTCTGAGCAAGGCCTGAGTGCTCACTAGCTAGGGAGAGAGGAAAAGAGACATGAAACATTTTTGGTGAAAGGTTAAAGAAGAGATTTAGGGGAAGGAAACTTCCTGAGAGAGGAGAATCACTGTAATCAGTGTTGCTTCATTTTCCCTCTGTCTCTTTGAGTTGTAGTTTAGAAAACATATTTTTGTAATCTAGTTGCATCAAAATTTATGCCAAGCATTGACCACACTCCCCATTCTGGAATGCCTGACTCTTTCCGGCTTGGTTTCTTTTTTGCTGATGCTATTATATCTTAATTCTTCTTCATTTTGAACAGTCACTCAATTGATCCCAATGAGGTTGGTCTCGAGTAACTTCTTAACATCTTCCATTTCACAGAACCACAGAATTCTGGGGCTGGAAAAGACTTCAGAACCATTTGTATGGTGATTTAAATAATGTTTTCCTCACAACAGACCTGCAAATATTATGATACACATTTTTACAGATGAGGGAACTCGGGTTCATGGAGGCTAAGTGACTGCAACATTAGAGCAAGGCTTTGAATCCAGGTCTCTATTGAATCCTACTACATTCAAGAGAGACTATCAAGGGGCAGCTGGGTAGCTCAGTGGATTGAGAGCCAGGCCTAGAGATGGGGGGGGGGGTCCTAGGTTCAAATCTGGCCTCAGACACTTCCCAGCTGGGTGACCCTGGGCAAGTCACTTGACCCCCATTGCCTAGCCCTTACTGCTCTTCTGCCTTGGAGCCAATACACAGTATTGACTCCAAGATAGAAGGTAAGGGTTAAAAAAAAAAGAGAGAGAATATCAAACGTGTCTTAGAATTATAAATAATCATGTCCAACACACACATTTTATAGAGGAGGAAAGTGAGTGCCAGCAAACAGCCCATGGTTGTGTAGCTGGAAAGCGACTGAACTTGTACTAAAATAAGTTCATGTTTCCCCAGCGGCCTTCTATGGATTCTTTCCTTTTATCATCTCAACCGAGCCTCTAGGCCCTGGGTTAGTCACTGGGTATGTTTGCCATCAATAATCTGATGCCAACTTGGAAAGAGATCTCCAGTGTAGTGCCACAGGGATCTGGGCTTGGCCCCGTATCAACAGTTGTAGCTATGCTTTGGATAAAGTCATAGATGGAAGGCCCATCAATTTTATAGAAGACACCAACCTGTGAGAGACAGTTAAAACACTGCATGACAGAGTTGGCATTCAAAAAGATCTTGACGGGGTCAAATAGGTCAAATATAATTTAATTTAGTAGGGATAGATTTTAAGTCTTATATTGATTTCAAACAACAAACATAAGAATAAGATGATCGGGATGTGGATAAAAAGCAGTTCATTTGCAAGAGATCTGAGGATTTTGTGGGACTGCAAGCTCGGTGAAACAGGCATGTGATGTAGTAGCCAAGAAAACAACTCCGATCTTAGGCTACAACGAAAGGACTAAAGCCTCAGCATCTGGGACTTGATGACTGTGAGACCACACGAGAAGCACTGTGCATAGTTTGGAATGACATATTTAAGAAAGACCATTGACAAGCTATCAAGTGTCCAGAGGAAGTTAACTAGTTGAGTGAAGGGCATGACGTTCAGATCAAATAACAAATATGTTACACACACACACACACACACACACACACACACACACAAACATATACATACATATCTCCCCTTATTAGACTGTAAGCTCTTGAGGGCAGGGTTGCTTCCCTTTTATCTCTGAATCTGTAGTGCCTTATACCATGCGTGGTGGATAGTTGAGTTAAAGAAACTGGTAATGTTTAGTTTGGAGAAAAAGACTTATTATGGGGGACAGGAGAGCTGCCTTTACGTATTTGAAAGGCTGCGACACTGAGGGCAGAATAAGCAGTGATAGAGGAAATTTGCAGAGACACAAGTTTGGACTTTTTCTTTATGAAAATTTTCCTAACAATTAGGGCTATCCCAAAGAGGAATGGGCTGTCTGGGTGGAAGGGGCTGCTGGTGGTAGTAGGTTCCCACCCCCCTCACTAAAAGTCTTCATAGTGGAGAAGATTCTTGGATAATCTTGAAGTTCCATCCCACCCTTTAAAAAAATCTAAGATTGGGGAGCAGTTGGGTGGCTCAGTGGATTGAGAGTCAGCCCTAGAGACAGGAGGTTCTGGGTTCAAATCTGGTCTCAGACACTTCCTAGCTGTGTGATCCTGGGCAAGTCACTTAACCCCCATTACCTAGCCCTTCTGCCTTGGAACCAATACACAGTATTGACTCCAAGATGGAAGGTAAGGGTTTTTAATTTAAAAAATAAATAAGAGGAAAAACTGTGGGAGTAAAAACACCAAAAGAATAACAACTGCTTAATGACATGGGTCAAAGGGAATATGATTGGGGATGTAGACTCTAAATCAACATCCTAGTGCAAATACCAACAACATGGAAATGGGTTCTGATCAAGGACACATGTAATACCCAGTGGAATTGTGGTCAGCTATGGGAGGGGCAGGGGGAGGGGAGGGAGGAATAGAAAATGATTTTTGTAACCAAGGAATCATGTTTGAAATTGACCAAATAAAAAAATGTCAAAAAAATAATAAAAATTAAAAAAATAAATTTTTAAAAATCTAAGAGAAATCCTAGTATTTCTCCTTTTTCTCTCTTCTTTCCTATCTTACCATAACAAAGCCCCCAATTATTCTACCTTCCCTCCCTCTGGCAGCGGGCTGTGACTCACAGCTAAGGATACTTTCTATAGTTTAACTTTAGATTTTTAAAACTTGCTGCTAGTATGATTTATAGGCTATTAAAATGGGAACTCAGTTCTACCTATTATCCCTAATCCTAATACATATAACTTTGTCCATGAAGAATCTTTGATCCAGGGCCAACTCTCCAGTTCCAGTCATAAAAATTCCTATTTTCTGCTCTTGAAGTCTTGAAGTCAATTGAGGAATCAATTCCTGCTTGTTCCCAGAATGGGCCTTGCCTGAAAAATGACAAGGCAAATTTTCCCCACACCCTGTGTTTTGCCAACACAGTCACCCCAAGCACCAGTAGGGCAGGCCAGAGCAACATCGAGGAGTGTCCACACCCACCCTCTCTGCCCGGACACTCTGCTAAGGCTGCCATTGAAGGATGCCTGAAGCCTGGAACAAAGAATAGGAGAGAACAAGACTTAAGGAAGTTGGTCTCCTTTTGGCCTTTGTCTTGATTTTTTATCTGCCTTTTTATACTCTTCCTTGGGATCTTAGATATCTATAAAATGGGAGGTTGGATTAGATGTTCTCTAAAGTCCCTTCTTGATTCTAGAGACAATATAGGATGTTGGGAATAACTTATTGCTAAATTATTGATGGTATAAATGGAGTCTCAAGTTGGGGTGGAGGTCAAGAGGCCAGGAGTGTGTTTGGATGCGGCTTTAGGCTTTAAGAAGGTTTTTCATTGTCTGAGCAGAATGAGGGTTCTTTCCTGTTCTGACATTCCATATTGGACATTATGTTCACAGATTCCATAGAATGCACCTTGGCAGGTGGATGCCTTCACTGGATTGAGTCAAGAAGGCCATTTGTTGCTATGTTACACAGGAAGGACTTCACGTGAGCAAGGTGGAGGATTAGACATTTTCTCTGATTCCTTTAACCTTTTGAACCTCTTCAAAAGAGAAATTATGTGCTCAGGATAAAACTCTCATAAGTCTCCATGCTCTAGCATAACCAGAATTCAAAAGGAGGTTAAAAAAAATCCCACAAAAACCCATGAATTGACACTCACTGCCCCTGAGCTAACATGGTTAGCACCTCTCTCCAGCCTGGAGCACTCCTGGCAGTGAGGTCGCAGGAGCAGAACCAAGGATGTGGCACAGACTTACAATGACTCCCAACCCCACATTCCAGTCCCTTTCTCTCTTTCCAGCTCCTGTGGCGGAGGGTTGCCTGGCCTTTGACAGACAACCAGTGGGGCCACAGCCAGCCTGAAGCAAAAGCCTGATGAGCCACATAGCACCAATGCTGCAAAGCTCTGAACTGCTGGGACAGGGGCAGGCAACCCTGGGGTGTCAGTGCAGCAAAGCTTTGACCTGGGAGTAGCAGGCCAGAGAGCTAAGTAGCAGAGGGAGTGGGGCGGGAGAGAAAGTGCTGGAGGGAAAGGACACAGCACCTAGCTTGGTCCAGTTATGACCTCCCAAAAGTCACTTAGGGCAGACAGACAAGTAAGTGGTGAACTGTGAATTGTAAATGTGGGAGGAGGCTGAGACACTGCCATCAAGGAACCAGCAACTGGGAAAGCATTAACAACAGAAGGAAATATGGCTTGTAGATCTTGTAAATGAGTTTAGTATCTATGAATAAATACTGTAAAAGGAGGGGAAATGATCCAACATTTGATGAGATGGAGAAAGAGGTGGAATATGAGAACATGGAACCAGAACATGGTGATCTTGAGTGGTTCCAAAGATAAAAGAGAATTATGAGAGCATAATTTATAGCCTATCTAGTAAAAATAATGGGAAGTATAGAAAGACTGGAATATATGATGGCAAGCCTCATCAAAGACTCAAAAGAGAAAATAATAGATTGGGAATGCAAGTATACAAACGTGAAAGACAAAGTATAAGAGAAACAAAAACCTTAATAACTTTAAATGAAAATATCTCACTTTGCAAGCAAAACATTCTGATCTTCAAGACAGGCTATGCAGAGAGAACCTAAGGAACATTGGTCTCCCAGAACACAACAGGACAAAAAACTTTAACATCACAATGCAGGAAATAACAGAAGAGAATTGCCCAGAAATCCTAAATATAAAAAACGAAATAAGAATTCACAGATTACTTCACCTCCCCCCCAAAAAATCAAGGATACTTCTCTATAGGGGGAATTAGGAATTCTTTTAGTACCCTCATCCCCATTTATATGCATTTTGGAAGGAGGTACCCCACGTTAAAAAAATGAAAGCTCACACCTTTTCTTTAATGTGAAGTCGTGTAGAAGAGCCAAGAGGGCACTATACTTGGAGACTGAAGAGATTAGGGTACAAGTCCCAGTTCTGCTGCTACTGTTTACTACCTGTGTGACTTCCCTTCTTTGGGCTTCAGGCTCCTTATCTGTGAAATGGGGATAATTATGACTAAGTCCAGAGAAGGACAACCAGGGTAAGTAAAGGGCTTCATGTGCATATCACATGAGAATAGGTGAAGGAGCTGAGGAGGTCTAGCCTGGAGACAAGAAGGTTTGGAGAATGGGAAGAACTGGAGAGCAGTCTCCAAAGCTCTGATGGGCTATTATGAGGGAGAGGTTCAGGTTTGTTCTGCTTGTCCTCAGAGAGCAATGGAGACAAGGCACAACAAAGCAAGTTTAAACAATGTAAAGAAAAGCTTCCCAGGCATGAGAAGCCACCCCAGATGGAACAGGCTGTCTGGAACAGTGGTGGGTTCCCTCCCTTTCTTTGGATGTCTTCCTGTGGAGGTTGGATGACAACCTGGCTGGTTTGTTGTGTGGAGAGTCGGGGTGGGGATGGCAGTAGATCTTGTTTATGTGTGCATTAGATTAGAGACAGCTGATGTCTCTTCAGTTTAGATATTCTGCAGATGTTCTGGAGAGTGCCCAAGGTTTATGAAGTGTTTACCTCACAACAACCCAGGGGCTGAAAATAGGATTGTCTTTATTTTATCAAGAGGAAACTAAAGGTAATACTGCTACTAGGTCTGCATCCCAAAGAGATAAAAAAGGCAGGGGGGACCTGCTTGTATAAAAATATTTATAGCTGCTCTCTTTGTGGTGGCAAAGAATTGGAAACTGAGGGGATGTCCATCAACTGGGGAATGGCTGAACACATTGTGGTCTATGATGGGGATAGAATATTATTGTGCTGTAAGAAATGAAGAACAGGATAATTTCAGAAAGATCCCCATGAACTGATGCAGAGTGAAATAAGCAGAACCAGGGGAGCATTGTACACAGTAACAGCAATAGTGTATGATGATCAACTGTGATAGACTCAGCTACTCTCAGAAATACAATAATCTGGGACATTTCCGAAGGACTTATGAAAAGAATGCCATCCATCTCTAGAGAAAGAACTGTTGGGAGTCAGAATGCATTTTAAAGCATAGAATTTTTCACTTAAGCTTATCTGCTTTTTTTTTTTTTTGGAAGTGGAGAGGTTTGGTTTTATATGAGTATTTTCTCATAACAATGATCAATATGGGAATAAGTTTTGCATGTAATTCAGATCAAATTGTTTACCATCTCTGGGAAGGGAGAAGAAAAGGGAGGGAGAGAAACAATTTGGATCTTATAATTTCAGAAAACATGTTGAAAATTGTTATTACATATAATTAGTCAAATAAAACATCTTTAAAAAAAAAAGAAAAAAAAGAGGAAACTGCGGTTTAGAAGGGATAGAGATTGGCCCGGGGCTCCACTGTGTGCCATTCTGCCCTTTTTTCTGGACTTGCTTTGGGCTCATGTCTACAATGCTGAAACCAAGAAGTTTTCTCTTTGAAGCATTTTTCCATTTTAAAATCTCTGGCTCCATATGGACATACAAATCAGTGAAATCAGTTTGAATTCAATGCCTCCAGTGCTATGCTTTCAGTGTGACTTAATTTTCACTCAAAAAATGCACCTGATCTCTCAGCTGTATGTTTGCTATTTGTTTTAGTAGCTGTCAGCAACCTAAAAACACAGACCACACCTGGCCTTTACCAACATCACAGAGGATCTCCAGTGGAATTAGCCCTTAATCTCTCCCCCACTGATCCATCCTGCACAGAAGCCAAATTTGTAATTCTAAAGACTTCAGCTGCTTCCATCATTTTGTCTCCCTTTTCAAACAGAACAGCTGCAAGAAAGAGAGCCAAGAATGTCATCCCAACTTCCCATGCCCTCTAAGGCCCAGCTACACAGCCACCCATCCAACCTGAATTTCTGGTACTTCCTGAGCTAAATCCAATTCCAACTGGCCTTGGCCCTTCTTCTCCACTCTTCTTCACTCTGTCAATCAATAAGTATTATTATATGTTGCCCTCAAGCAGCTTACATTCTATAGAGGGAAATAATACGTAGGCAGACAGGTGTATTCGTATATACACAATTGTGTTTAGCTGACTCTTCATGACCCCATTTGGGGCTTTCTTGGCAAAGATGTTGGATCTTGGCTATTTCCTTCTCCAGGTCATTTGATGGATGAGGAAACCGAGGCAAACAGGGATAAGTGGCTTGGATAGGGTCATGCAGCTAGGAAGCATCTCAGGCCAAATTTGAACTCAGCAAGAGGAGTCTTCCTGGCTCCAAGCTTGGCACTCAATCCACTGCACCACCTAGCTGACATAACAAAATAAATTACAGGTTATTATTCTGGGGAGGCACTAGCAGGTAGGTGGGTTAGGAAAGTAGCATTTCAGTTAAGCTTTGAAGGTAACTAAGGATTCTAAGGGGTGGAGGTGAGGGGGGAACATTCCAGAGATGAGGGACAGCCAGTACAAAGGCACCTACACAGGAGCTGGAAATGGTGTGTGTGAGGAACAGCAAGAAGGCTGGTTTGGATGGATTGTGGAATGTGTGGAGGGGAATATGTATAATAAAACTGGAAAGGTAGGCTGGGTGGGAGCCTTGGAAATGGGGATGGGGAGGCCAGAGATCAGAGGTCAACATGGAAGTCTGAAAAGAGCTCATAGATCATCTAATACAGCCTTCAGAAGATCAGCATCTTCAAACAGCTAAAGGGCTGTAGAAGGTAGATCAGAATTATTTTTCTTAGTCATGGAGCCCAGAGCTAGGACTAACAGAGGAACTTTCAGGAAGTTAGGTTTTGACTTGATATAAGGAAAAACTTTGGTAGCAATCAAAACAGTTCAGTAATTGACTAAACTACTACTTCAGGAGGAGGGAAAATGTCCATAACTGTAAACATAGAAACAAAGTTTGATTCACCTTTTGGAGATAGATTTCCTGTACTTGGTAATGGTAAGGAACCTTCCAGATTTGAGCTTTTATTTTTGTTAAGCAGGAAATCATAAACACCTGGGAGACTAATAAAGATATATAAAAGAATCTGACGTAAAGATCCTGTCAAAGTGAATTGTCTTAGAGTTCATATTCTTGGTTACTGGAAGAGAAGAAAATTGAAGGATTAAGCTGCTCTCTGGGAAGAAATAGGAAAATGGAAAGTCCTGTCAGAGGAGCTAGTTGTCTGTCCTTTCTTTCTTCTTTCTTTCTTTCTTTCTTTCTTTCTTTCTTTCTTCTTTCTTTCTTTCTTTCTTTCTTTCTTTCTTCTTTCTTTCTTTCTTTCTTTCTTTCTTTCTTTCTTTCTTTCTTTCTTTCTTTCTTTCTTTCTTTCTTTCTTTCTTTCTTTCTTTCTTTCTTTCTCTTCTTCTTCCTTTCTTCCTTTCTTTCTTTCTTCCTTCTTCCTTTCTTCCTTTCTTCCTTTCTTCCTTTCTTCCTTTCTCTCTTCCTTCCTTCCTTCCTTCCTTCCTTCCTTCCTTCCTTCCTTCCTTCCTTCCTTCCTTCCTTCCTTCCTTTCTTCCTTTCTTCCTTTCTTTCTTTCTTTCTTCTTTCTTTCTTTCTTTCTTTCTTTCTTTCTTTCTTTCTTTCTTTCTTTCTTTCTTTCTTTCTTTCTTTCTTTCTTCTTTCTTTCTTTCTTTCTTTCTCTTCTTCCTTCCCTTCCTTCCTTCCTTCCTTCCTTCCTTCCTTCCTTCCTTCCTTCCTTCCTTCCTTCCTTCCTTCTTCCTTCCTTCCTCCTTCCTTCCTTCTTTCTTTTCTTTCTTTCTTTCTTTCTTTCTTTCTTTCTTCTTTCTTTCTTTCTTTTCTTCCTTCTTCACTTTCTTCCTTTCTTCCTTTCTTCCTTTCTTCCTTTCTTCCTTTCTTCCTTTCTTCCTTTCTTCCTTCCTTTCCTTTCTTTCTTTCTTTCTTTCTTCTTTCTATCTTTCTTTCTTTCTTTTCTTCTTTCTTTCTCTTCTTTCTTTCTTTCTTTCTTTCTTTCTTTCTTTCTTTCTTTCTTTCTTTCTTTCTTTCTTTCTTTCTTTCTTTCTTTCTTTCTTTCCATTACCTTCTGTCTTAGAATCAATACTGGGTATTGGTTCTAAGGCAGAAAAGTGGTAAGGGCTAGGCAATGGGGGTTAAGTGACTTGTCCAGGGTCACACAGCTAGGAAGTATCTGAGGCTAGATTTGAACCCAGACCTCTTGTCTCTGGGTCTGACTCTCAATCCAATTAGCTGCCCCCCTCAAGTTTACTTCTAAGAATTTGATTGTATTCTAATCAAACATCTTTGGTTTATAAAATCAAGATAAAATTGGTTCATAATTAATGAGTGGAAGTGACCTTAACACATAAAAATGCTAGAACGGTAAGGGTCTTTGTACAAACTGCTCATTTTTCAAGGAAAAATAACAAAGGAATTCCAAAGAAGGGAAGTGTAGGGTGGGAATGGAACCAAGAAATGGCTGGCCTTGAAACCCCTTAGCTGTCATTAGCCTTTCCTGAATAGGCCATTACTTCTTTGGGGTCAGAAATTTCCATTTCGGTGCCATAGTCCCATTATAGAAAAAGTGCCAAGTATTTGGCTCCAAAATGACAGGGCACTTTATTTCGCATGCATTTTACATATTTCTAATTTGCAGTCAGAATGCACACAAGTCCCTCCCCACTCATGCTCTTTGCCTTCAGGGCAGAGTTGGACAGCGTGTTTGTGTGCCCTAGTAAAGCTTTGCATCTTTATTGGGAAATATGCAACTTGACTTAGTACCACAAAAATAAATCCCTTTGGGTCTTGGAGAACAAGATTTTCAGTCGGGGAAAAATTTATGTACATTTATTTTTTAAAATAATATCTCAAAATGCCTCTTGTCACACCTCCTGCATTTTGCTCCAATGGTAGCTCCCACCTTGCTGCCCCTCCGGCCTCTTGGTCCTTCCCAAGTTCAGTTAGGATGTGGAAGCGTATAATTAAGGGTTGCTTCAATCCTATCCTGGAGCAGCCTGGAGCAGCCTCCTGACACACGGAGTGTTCCAGGCAGAGAGACCTTCAAATATCATTTTGCCCAAACCTTCCTTGTATGGTTGGGGAGATGGAGGTCTGAGAAGAAGCAGCTCGCCTAAGACCACAAGATGAATATGTGGCAGCTCCACGAGTAAAGCTCAGGCCTCTGACATCAAAGTCAGTGCTGCTGTGTCTGCTGGAAAAACGGGAAGAGACTTCTCCTTCCTCCCCTTTCTGCTTCCAAACCTGGAGGGCCAGGCAAGCTGGAATAGTGAAAAGAACACTGATTTTGGAGTCAGAGGAACTGAGTTCAAATCCCTATTTGGATGCTTACTCATTACCTGAGTGACTCTTGGCAAATCACTTAATCGCCTTGGACCTCAGTTTCCTCATTTGTAAAATGAAGGGACTGGTCTGGATGGCCTTCTGAGATACCTTGTAGCCCTACTTCAGTGATACTATAATGAACCCTTGGGTTCATCAATCATTGAATAATTGTTTCTTTAGGAAACAGTAAAGTAAGACCTCAGGAATCAGAGTCAGTGCTGAAAAGGAACTTAAAGACTGCCTGTTCTAACACCCTCATTTTAAAGAGGAAGAAATTTAGTTATAGGAAGTGACCTGCTTAAGGTCTCTCTGCAAGTGAATGGAAGATTCAGAAATGCTTAGGGGATGGTTTATTTTATTTAACTTTCCAGTTAACTGAGGCTTAACTCAAAACCCTTTTTGCTCAAACCTTTGTTTGCAATATTTCTAAGCTGAATTCAATTAAACCAATTCTTGTTAAGGTTCCAAGCTGTGCAATGGATTGTACTAGATGCAGAGGGAGAGGGTGACATGAAAATGAAAAAAAAAACAAAACCCACAAAAAACATGTCTCAGGAGATTGAAATCTACTGAAGTAGCCAGTGGTTTTAAATGAATGTTCCAAGAATCTGCTTTTCAGAGTTTCTTCAAAGTGAAATACATTTACAAAGCACTAAGAATTTTACTTTTGCATTGGTAAATGTTAAGAGATATAACCCTCAAAAACTCTTTGGGATCCTCAATAATTTTTAAGAGCATAAAGGGCTCCTGACACCAAAAGCTTGGAGAACTTCGGCATGAATGGAATAAGTCTTTCTTGCCTTATTACATGAAGGACCGCAAACATGATTTAATTTTGTTTTGGAATATCTTGGCAGGCCTTAGGTTGCCTGTCTAATTCTTTAGGAGAATTTCCTGTCTTAGATAGTAGGTGAAGGTGCAGAAAGTAGAAGAGCTTACTTAGGCTGAGGGCATAAGGATTCCAAATGTACCATAGATGGTCCTCTGTCATCCCTCCAATAAATCTCTGAGACGTAATTTTGTACTGAATCAACTCTTGTATTCATTTTGTTTGTCTGCACATATATATGATCGAGGGCACACACGCATGTATACATATATGTATGTACCCATATACATGTGTGTACACATACATGTCACCTTCTCTGATAGAATATAAGCTCTTAAGGGCTGAAATGGTCTATATTTTTATGTTTACATCTCAGCTCCACTCCTGACTCTCTGGACTATTTTTTTTTTTTAATCTCCCAAGATTCCTTCTCATGCTGGAGATGTCTCTGTTCCTATGGCCTCCTCCTCCCATGGGTGAGGTCCTGCCCAGAACCTCCATTTGAGAAAAAACCCAGACCAGCCACGCTATCTATGCTCACATCTAACCCAGCTTTCCTGGAGACTCTTCAGATCTTGCCGCCTATAGAGATAACTTTCCTGCTCCACTCCCCACCCCTTTTACCTTAGAATATAAGCTCCTTGAGAAGACAGGCACTGACTTTCTTCTTGGTATTCCCACCATCTAGCACAGTGCCTGGGACATAGTAAGCACTTAATAAATGTTCTTATTCTCTCCCCAACCCCCTCTCTCCCTCTCTCCCTCTCTCTCTCTCCCTCTCCCTCTCTCTCTCCCTCTGTCTCTCTCTCTCTCTCTCTCTCTCTCTCTCTCTCCCTCTCTCCCTCTCTCTCTCTCCCTCTCCCTCTCTCTCTCTCTCTCTCTCTCTCTCTCTCTCTCTCTCTCTCTCTCTGTCTCTCTCTCTCTCTGTGTCTCTCTGTGTCTCTCCCTCTCTCTCTCTCTCTCTCTCCCTCTGTCTCTCTCTCTCTCTTTCTCTCCCTCTGTCTGTGTCGCTCTCCCTCTCTCTCTCCCTCTGTCTCTCTCTCTCTCTCTCTGTCTCTCCCTCTGTCTCTGTCGCTGTCTCTCTCTCCCCATACCCAGCATAATGCTTGGTGGCACACAGTAGGTTATAAATGAATGCTTGCGACTGATTGAATTCATTCCTGAACTATTTAAACTATTAAAATTGCCAATGAAAAATGGAGAATTATGTCCATATTAATCATAATAGTTTTATACAGCAGTTAATCAATGTAAATAAATTGTCACAACAAGGGACCAAAAAGCTCAGAAAATGCTTTAGTCAGCAAACATTTGACTTTCTTGCCAATTGGAACTGCCAAGTTAATACTGGGTTAGAATAGAAACTCATTTGTTCTAATAATCCAGGATGATTCTGAAGGCCTTATGACAAAGAATGCTGTCTACCTCCAGAGAAAGAACTGTTGGAGTCAGATCAAAGCAGATTATTTTTCACTTTAGTTTATTTATGGTTTTATTTTTAAATTTTGGCTTCATATGAGTATTCCTTTCTAACAATGACCAATATGGAAGTATGTTTTGCATAATAATACATATATAACACAGATCAAATTGCTTACCATCTCTGAGAAAGGGAGGGAAAAGAGGAAGAGAGACAATTTGGATCCTATAATTTTGAAAAATGTATGTTGAAAATTGTTATTAAATGCAATTAGGAAAATAAAATATCTTTGAATAAAAAAAAAAGAAACCCATTTGTAAAATCTTGTGGAAAAAGGATGGTGGAGGATTTTTAGCAGTATTTTTTCATAAAGTAATGAATAGCAGTGGAGGATAAAACTGGTTTAAAGAAATTTTGGCAAGACATCTAACTTAACAAGGTTATTCCAAGGGCATTTAGGGATAAAAAATGGTAGAGCAAACAGGAAGGACAACAAACAGGAAAAAAAATGGAAAAGATTTGTAAAAATTTCTAACACAAGCTATTTCCTCCATAAAAGACAGAGAGAGGCATTACCAGACTTGAACCCTAATATCACAGCCCTAGATGTGCTTATAGAGGGAATCAGAAGTTGCATTAAGGGGACAAGGATGGGGAAAAAGTCTGATTGGATGAAGTGTATTTATAAAGGAAGAAAGTCCATGCTAGCAGTGACACAATTATCAGAGCATTAAGGTATTGATATACCTCTGAAGGAGGAGAGGATACCAAAATGCTGGGAAAATATCATTAATCATCTTCTTAATGCCTTAATGCCAAAAGAAAAAATGGAGATGGAGAATATCAATCAATACTGACCTAGATGCCTGCTCTCCCATACATACAAAGGCTTTATTTGAGTCATTTTCAATCAGGACATTAGTATCAAACATGCAAGCTTCCCTAAACAATATTGAACAATGGACCACATCATAATGATTAAAAGATGTTGTGAATATGAGATCACTCTGTGCTTGCTGTTTGCTAATTATGAAAAGGCATTTGATTCAGGAGAACAAAATGTTTCCTTAAAGTCTTTTTTTTTTACAAAGTGTTTCCTATCCTTACAACAACATTTACGATTCCCTGAATGATACAACAGAAATAATCTGTTCAATGACCCTGTAATTATAAACATCAGGTGATGTATAAAACAAGGAGATGGATACTCACCACTGTGATGGAGGAGACCTAGCAAGCCATCTAAGGTACAGAGAGAGTCCTATGGATGGTAAGGGCCTCCAGTGCTCCTGCTTGCAGATGGTATTGGACTGAAGCCTCCAAAATTATAGAACCTGATGGAAAAGAATTGTAATCACTCAAAGGAGTTTGGGCTAACCATCCACAGAAAAAAGGATAAAGAATATGCTTTCCCAAATTGCAAAATGCATTTGTATGGACAATCTATAGAGCTTGTATGCCTGGGACATATAGAAGGACAATGGATCTAGAGTTCAACAGGAGGAATGGGCTGGATGGCCTCTAGGAAATTACAAAGTTATTTTAATGACTGCAAGGTTCCTATGAAAGCAAAGGTCTATCTTTAGGGGAAAAGAAAGTTTTTACTTCTCTCATTTGTCCTTATATCACCTACATTTTATGCCATATTTCTTCCCCTCACCTTCTCCCAGAGAATCATCCCTCAGAATAAAGAATTTTTAAAAGGGAAGGAGAAAAGTTCAGCAAAACTAACCAATATATTTTTTAAAACTCCGAGATTATATACAGTATTCCCCACCCATGGCCCCCCACCAAAGAAGGGGAATATTTTCTCATAAATTTTCTTTGAGTCTTCTCATTATAATTTTGCACTTAGTATTATTTGTTTTGTATTATGGACATTGTAGATATTTTTTCCTGGTTCTGTTTATTTCACTGTACATCAGTTCATAGAAGTGTTTCCATGCTTTTCTGTATTCACCAGATTCATCTTTTCTTATAGCACAGTGATATTCCATTACATTCACGTACCACAATTGTTTAGCTATTCCCCAACTGACAGAAGGTCCATTTGTAAAATAACTTCCCTATGATGCTGTATGGCAGTGAAACGTCTCTGACTAAAAATGGGTATCATCCAGAGGTCAGTGGAAAGATGCATGGTGGGTGTGAGCAGGCTGTAACATAAAACCAACCAGACAGGAATTTCAAAGAACAGAAGTAAAAGATACCATCAAGATAAGATGATGGACTAGTTAGGAAAGAAGAGTGATGAGGGGATGGCAAGAGTACTCTACTTATATCCTCATGAAGTCAAGAGCAGGGAGGAAGGCCTGGGAGAACTGATGAGAGGATATGAACAAGAATTGTCCAAGATACATATTCATGGATAGATTTTCATCTGCATCATTGAAGAGGACTTCCAAATGAGTGAGACCACCCACCCAACTGAGTAGTTGAAGGTTTCTGTTCTTTCTAAAAATAGGAATGGGGGAGGGGGGGCAGCTGGGTGGCACCTGGATGGCTCAGTGAATTGAGAGCCAGGCCTAGAGATGGGAGGTCCTGGATTCAAATCTGGCCTCAGACACTTCCCAGCTGTGTGACCTTGGACAAGTCACTTGACCCCAATTGCCTAGCCCTCACCACTCTTCTGCCTTCAAAACAATACATAGTATTGATTCTAAGATGCAAGGTAAGGGTTTAAAAAATAAAATAAAATAAAATATGTCAATAGTATAGTGGTCGCCAAAACCAAACCCCTTCTTGATCTTAGGCTCCTTTAGAAAAATCCAGAACAATAAAGGTTGATAGTACTCTGGTCAGTTCACATATGAGATACTGTGCTCTTCTCTGAGAGTTACAATTTAAGTAGGAAATTTGACAAACTAGAATGGGTAAGGGAAGGCTTTCTTAACTGTTTTTCTGTCGTAGACCCCTGTGGCACTTTGGTGAAACTTACTGACCCTCTTCTCAGAATATAGTTTGTTGCACAACTAAAACTAGACTTGAACAATTGGAAGAACATTAACTGCTCATGGGTAGGATGAGCCAATATAATAAAAATGACTATTCTACCCAAACTCATTTATCTATTTAGTGCCATACCCATTGAACTTCCAAAAACTTTTTTTATTGATTTAGAAAAAATCATAACAAAGTTAATTTGGAAGAACAAAGGATCAAGGATATCCAGGGAAGCAATGAAAAAAAAATATAAAGGAAGGGGGCCTTGCAGTCCCAGATCTCAGACTATATTATAAAGCAGCTGTCATCAAAACAATTTGGTACTGGCTAAGAGACAGAAAGGAGGATCAGTGGAATAGACTCGGGGTAAGTGACCTCAGCAGGACAGTATACGACAAACCCAGAGAACCCAGCTTTTGGGATAAAAATACACTATTTCATAAAAACTGCTAGGAAAATTGGAAGACAGTGTGGGAGAGATTAGGATTAGATCAACACCTCACACCCTACACCAAGATAAATTCAAAATGGGTGAATGACTTGAACATAATGAATGAAACTATAAGAAAATTAGGCGAACACAGAATAGTATACATGTCAGACCTTTGGGAAGGGAAAGATTTTAAAACCAAGCAAGACTTAGAAAGAGTCACAAAATGTAAAATAAATAATTTTGACTACATCAAGTTAAAAAGGTTTTGTATAAACAAAACCAATGTAACTAAAATCAGAAGGAAAGCAACAAATTAGGAAGCAATCTTCATAAAAACCTCTGACAAAGGTTTAATTACTCAAATTTACAAAGAGCTAAATCAATTATACAAAAAATCAAGCCATTCTCCAATTGATAAATGGGCAAGGGACATGAATAGGCAGTTCTCAGCCAAAGAAATCAAAACTATTAATAAGCACATGAAGAAGTGTTCTAAATCTCTTATAATCAGAGAAATGCAAATCAAAACAACTCTGAGGTATCACCTCACACCTAGCAGATTGGCTAACATGACAGCTATGGAAAGTAATGAATGCTGGAGGGGATGCGGAAAGGTAGGGACACTAATCCATTGGTTGGTGGAGTTGTGAATTGATCCAACCATTCTGGAGGGCAATTTGGAACTATGCCCAAAGGGCGATAAAAGACTGTCTGCCCTTTGATCCAGCCATAGCACTGCTGGGTTTATACCCCAAAGAGATAATAAGGAAAAAGACATGTACAAGAATATTCATAGCAGCGCTCCTTGTGGTGGCGAAAAATTGGAAAATGAGGGGATGCCCTTCAATTGGGGAATGGCTGAACAAATTGTATATGTTGGTGATGGAATACTATTGTGCTCAAAGGAATAATAAAGTGGAGGAATTCCATGGAGACTAGAACGACCTCCAAGAAGTGATGCAGAAAGAAAGGAGCAGAACCAGGAAATCATTATACACAGAGACTGATGGCACTGTGGTACAATAGAGGGTAATGGACTCCTCCATTAGTGGCAATGCAATGTCCCTGAACAATCTGCAGGGATCTAAAAAACACTATGCACAAACAGAGGATAAACTGTGGGAGTAAAAACACCTAGGAGGGGCAACTGCTTGACTACAGGGGTTGAGGGGATATGACTGAGGAGAGACTCTAAATGAATACTCTAGTGCAAATACCAACAACACGGAAATGGGTTTGAGTCAAGAACACATGTGAGGTGGTGGGAGGGGGGTGGGGAGGAAAAGAAAATGATTTTTGTTTCCAATGAATAATGTTTGGAAACGACCAAATAAAATAATGTTAAAAAATAAATAAAAACTAAATATAAATTAACAAAACAAAACAAAAAAAGAATATAGTTTGTTGCCTCCATTCATAATTGAAGAAAATCCTAAATTTCACTTAGAGAGGTTAGTGAAAATAAAAAAGTAATTTTTCCCTATCTGAGTGCATAGACCCACTGAAAGCTATCCATAGATTCCCAAGGGGTCCCAAGTGTAATAATTATGGGTCTAGAGGAAGGTAACCAGGATTATTGAAGGTTATCTTAGCTTTGCAGAGAAGAGAGGAGAAAGTGGTGACTTGATAGTTACCTGGAAACATTTGCAGAGCCATCATGTGAAGGAGGGACTAGATATGTTCCATTTGGCCCTAGGAGGTAGAATGAGGGGTAGTAAGTAGAAATTAGAGAGGTAGATTTTGGTTTGATGTAAGGAAACCTTTCTTAGCTGTTTAAAAGTAGAATGGGCTATTTCAGGAAACAGAGTTTGCCAACACTAAAGGTCATTAAGCAGTGGCTAGAAGGTTACTTCTTAGGAAAGTTAGAGAGAGGATAATGAAGGACCATTCACTGATGTGTTGGACTAAATGATCTGTGAGACTCCTCTTGATTCTGACGTCTTCATAGGAATGACCTTAAAGGCCAGATTTAAATGTACAGATCGAAGGACCAAAACTATATTTACACAAAAACCATACATATTGCATAAGGGAAGTAGCCATAGTATACTAGAAAATGCCTTGAACTAGTCAAGAAATATGATTTTGAGTCCTGCTCTCTGCTGTTAAGCCACCATGTGATTTGGCTCAAGTCTCAAGTTTCCTCCTCTATAAAATGAAGGTATGAGTTAAATGATCTCTAAGGTCTATAATTCTGTTCTAATGGTGTAATATTTTGTCAGGTTTCTAAGATTTCTAATTTTATGATTCTAGCTAGAAATCAGACTACATATCATCTATACTCAGGCAATTTCCAAATTAAACTAGTATTTTGTGTTGTTCTATTATATCTGAGATTACAAATTGATTTTTCTTTTCCTATTCTTTCTCCTTCATTAGCACTGGCATTAATGGGCAATACCAAGAATAGATACCAATAGGAAAGGGAATTAGAGAGTCAGGGAATGATGCAGGCCACCTGAACCTCTGGTTAGGCTCCTATTTGGGGAAAACCGATGAAAATAGGCAATTTTCTACAAAAATCATTACCCAGAGATGACCTCCTCTCACCATGGGAGAGTGCAAAAGCAGAATTAATTGAGTCACCAATTTCTCCCTTTGAGATCTGACTCTGAGTGGGACCAATGAACCCTTCCAGGTGGGTGATTTCTTTCCAGAAATGGCTTTGCTTTGAGCACACACAAACTGACTCATGGGCTCTGAAAAGAAGAGATTGTAATGCTTTGTCATAACATCTTATTAGTGCGTTGTCTATGGGGATGGGAGAAGAGACTCTAAGAACAAAAGAGAATACTGGGGTGGGGAAGGGCAAATAAAAACTTTAAGAGAATAGGAAATGGGCTAATCTAAACAATCCAAGAATATGAAACATGTTGGGCTAAAATCACAAGTCACACTACTGCTTACTCTGTTGCTTCTGTCCAAGGATTACAACCAGATTTCTGGGAAATGTTGGAGGTTGAATTTTTGCTGCATCATATTTCACAGAAACCTGTGTTAGAAGTCTCAAAGGTTCTTGGGGAGCATCTACTGCAATCCTCATTTTATAGAGGGCAGAACCCAGGTCCACAGAAGTGACTTGCCCATTATCAAACAGAAAGTACTAGAGTTAGCACTTGAACCCACTACCTCTGACTCTAAATCCAACATTCTTTCTACCAGAACAGATTCCTTAACTAATTCTTCACTTCCTACCTTACCACACCCCAGCACACTGCACTTCACCCTCTGAGTGCTCAATTAGAAAGATGTAGTCTTCAATTTCCCCTTACAAAAGGGATTCTTTTAAAGTGATGAAATTTCTTGTCTTCTCCTGTCACTTTAATTGAATTACAGTTTGCTTTGGGTTCAAAAAGTCACCAGGTAGGAAGCCCAAAGTACTTTGAGATCTGGAAGTTTATTTTCCCTGACCCTATGGAACAGAAAGTTCTTATCTTTTTTTTTCTGGGCAGAATTGGAACAAGCCACCTTGCTTCTCACCTGTGCTGGTTGGGTATTGCCCCCACTCCCCTGCCTGCTTGGCTGCCCTCCTGGGTCTGTCCTGGGCACATAACTAGAGATGAGATAAAGATTTGGAGCCATCTACATGCATCCAAATTCCTTTGCTCCTTGTTAAGGCTGTCAGCCTAACTGGATGTACTTTCTTACTCTCTGCCCTTAGAATTTCATCTTCTGGTAGATTGATCATTTCACTTCAGCAAATGACCAGTTACCTGTTATCTGACCAGCTCTAGTCCAAGTGATGAAATAAACAACAAAAAATGAATAATATTGTTTTTGCCCTGAAGGAGCTTATAATCTGCTATGGTGATGACTACAGATAATTATAATACAAGAAATATAAGTGCTATAAGAGATATTACACTTTGTATTTGGCTTTAAGACCGACAAAGTACATTTCATTTAATCCTCACTTCAGCTCTTTGAGAGAGTCAGGATCACAAGATTTAGAGGTTAGTGTACACCCCCCATTTTACAGGTGTGCAAAGTGAAGTTGAGAAGGAATAAATAATGACTTGCTTCAGGTCACACAGCCAGTATATCTCCTATTCACTCAGCCTGACTCCCCTGACTTCTCCAATTGACCCCCCTGGCTTCCTCACACTGGAAACCACTGCCCCTGTGTCACCCTCTTTTCATTGGCAAATTCCTGCCAGAACCTCCTTCTAAGAACTATCTTCTAAACCAGCTCTGCTCCAGGTCCTCCAGACTTTTACACCTTGTCTCTTCCATGGGTACCTCCTCCAACTTTACCTGCTTTTTAGCTCCCTTTTTTTTATTTGAAATTTTTTATTTAATTAATTGACTTAGAACATTTTTTCATGGTTACATGATTCATGTTCTTTCCCTCCTCTCCCTCTAACCCCCCTTCCCACAGCCAATGAACAGTTCTACTGGGTTTTATTATTATTGATATTTGCACCAGGGTGATCGTTTAAAGTCAACATCCCCAATCATATCCCCATCAAACCATGTGATCAAGCAGTTGTTTTTCTTCTGTGTTTCTACTCCCACAGTTCTTTCTCTGGATGTGGATAGCATTTTTTCTCGTAAATCCCTCAGAATTGTCCTAGATAATTGCATTGCTGCTAGTAGAGAAGTCCATTACATTGGATGGTGCCAGTGTGTCAGTCTCTGTGTACATTGTTCTCCTGGTTCTGCTCCTTTCACTCTGCATCACTTCCTGGAGGTTGTTCCAGTTCACATGAAATTCCTCCACTTTGTTATTCCTTTGAACACAATAGTATTCCATCACCAATATATACCACAATTTGTTCGTCCATTCCCCAATTGAAGGGCATTCCCTCATTTTCCAATTTTTTGCCACCACAAAGAGCACATTAGCTCCCTTTTATATGTTGACTCCCCCCATTAGAATGCAAGCTCCTTGAAAGCAGGGACTGTCTTTTTTCTTATATTTGTATTTCCAAAGGCTTAGGACAGCGTCTGGAACACAGCAAATGCTTAATAAATGTTTTATGTAGTCTAATCTAATTGGCAGAACTGTATTTGCAGGGTAATTAGATGACTCACTGTATAGAGTGCCAGTTCTGGAGTTAGGAGAACCTGGGTTCAAGTCTGGCTTCCGACATTTCCCAGTTTGGTGACCCTGAGTAAGTTGCTTAACCCCAATTGCCTAGTCCTTGCTGCTTTTATGTCTTAAAATTGATACTAAATAAGTAAGGGTTAAAAAAATTGTTTTCTGGGGTCAGGCTTTTTCTTTATCTTTTGCTTGTTTAGGGGGGAGTTTTTTCATAACCTTGCCTATATGTCAAAGCTCAGCTCCACTCCTGGGATGGAGGGAGTACTGTCCCTGGGTTCTCCCTGGGGGGGCTACATGCACTGGATTAAGCTAGATTCCACTCCTCAGCTACCAGCTCCCTCCTGGGTATTATCCCTTCTGTGGAAGGTTTTCCCAGGTGTACTTGCATGGGACTGTTCCTCATGCTCCTTAGTGTGTCCTGGTTTGCTCCACTTGCTTCAGGCTCCACCGTTCTCCTTTCTTACCCTATCCAGCAAGACAGGTCCTTAACTGCTATCCCTTTATGTTTTCTTTGGCTGAAACCCTGTTTCACTCATCTTTTGTTGTTTCTGCTTCTCTAAAATGTTTTGAGAGAGTGAGAGAGTGGTTGTTTGGAACTGAGTTTGGGCAAGGTCAGAGCATTTCTTACTGTGCCATCTTGGCTGCCAGAAATGGAAGTTAAAAATAAACAAACAAGCAAACAACTGTATTTGGACCTGTTTTAATTAAATTAGGACTCTGGTCCTTAGATTTTAATAAAATTTATTAGAATTACTTGGATAGGTAAAAGAAGAGAGAGAGCTATAGAAAGATAAAGGGCCTAATCTTGTTACCCACATGGCTCTTTCAGCGGCACCCCCACATGGAAATTCCATGGCAGAACACCAGAGACAGAGAGAGTGAACATTTTCTGGTTAGCCCCTTTTATCCTGTCTTTCATGACCTGGTCAAGTCAAGTTCAGGCTCATGTACACTACGCAGGTACACAGGTGGCATGACTCCAGAAAGGGGGGCAGGGTGAATTTCCTTCACACAATCCCCCCTATGATTCTTTGGAAGATCAGCATGTTAAATCTCCTCACCCAGGTTCTCTAAGAGATTAACATGTCAGGTCCTCCCAATGAATCATTCTACATATGGAGCCTGTGGTTTTGTTTTGTTTTGTTTTGTTTAACCTTTAGCTTCTGTCTCAGAATCAATACTAGGTATTGGTTCCAAGAGAGAAGAGAAATAAGGGCTAAACATTTGGGCTTAAATGACCTGCTCAGGATCATACAGCTAAGAAGCATCTGAGGCCAGATTTGAGTACATGACCATCTGTTTCCAGGTTACCTAGCTGCCCTAACCTATGTTCTTTTCACTACAGGCCAATGCCTCTCTAACAAAGTGTTTCGGGGGTTCAGAAGAAGGAGATCACGCTTTAATGGTTGGTGTGGTGAAGAGAAGATACCATGGAAGAAGTGGTATTTGAGATGAAACTTGAAGGATGAGTAAAATTTCTAGAGACAAATATGGACTTTGTATGAGTATGTATGCATGTTTATGCTCAAATGCACAGACATGAGGATTCTAAGCCAAAAAAGCAAGCCCCTTCCAATTCTGAGATTCTGCGCTCTTTGTTCTAAGGCCTCTTCCAGCTCTCAAATCCTATGACTCTCCTCCTCCCTGCAGCAGAGATATCACAGCTGCTCTCACCACCAACCTGGGAAGATAGGCTAGTCTGTGATAGCAGTGTGTAATTAAAATTTTGTACCTCAGGACTCTGTTTCCTAGAACTCCACTTTCATCCTTACATTATGTCCTTTCATTTTGGAGATAAGATTTCGGTAACCATGTCCCTCTGCACGCTTCTCCGGTTTTCGCCATCCGGTAAACTTGTCTTTACTCCGGCTTTATCTATTTCCTCTACTTCAAGTTATTATCAATAAATCTTATAAAATATAATACTTGGAATTCTTGTATATTAATTTTAATCTTACAGCAGGAGCATTTATTGAACTCAATCTCACAACCATTATGAAGCACACCCAGCACCTAGGACAGGATGCTGCACACAGCCCTCAGCATTTGAATTCAATAAACTCAGCAATCTATTAATTACCTTCTATGCAGAAGACCCTGTGATAGTCATTAGAGATATTAAAATGAAAAATGGCAGTCTCTGCCCTTAATGGGCTAGTATAAGGTAGTATGTGATAAGGGAGGAACTCTAATTGAGCACATTATACTTATAGAGAAATTGAGGACAAAAGGTTGTGTGACTAGCCCAATATCACACAGCTAGGAATTGTCTGAGGCAGAATTTGAACTCAAGTCTTTCTGACTTTAAGCCCAATACTCTATCCACTGCACCACCCTAGCTGCCTGACTCTATGGTGGATGGTGGAGAGATATCAAGTACTTCAAGAAAAGTTTTGGAGGGGGAAATTCTTTAAATAAGGACAGGATCTGGGAAGGGATAGATTAGGGAAGGCTTCAAAAAGAAAGTGGTGCCCAAATTAGGCTTTAAGAGGAAAAGAAGGATCCCAATTGATGGCGATGTGGAATGAATAGCAGATACCAGAGAAAATTCTATGAATGTATTAAGGTGCAAGAGTGCATCATAAAAATGAGGGCCATAATGTCTTATCCCCTCTTCCATTCTTCACTCCGTCCTTCTTTCATATTTTGTTTGAATCCCTCTCTTTTTCTCTTGCTCTATAAGTTTTACCAATTTATCCATTCGTTCAAATATTTATCAAAGATTTTTTGAATAAAGGAATAACATGGGAAGAAATAGACTTTAGAGAGATAATTGTTCCTTTTGGTGGTAGCATTAAACTAGAAACAAAACCAGTGTCCACCAATAGGAGAATAATTGAAAAACTGTGGTATATGACTGCTCTGTGTTATTTTTGTATAGAAAGGAATGAAAAATAAGAATTGAGAGAAATGGGAAGACTTACATGAACTAACACAGTGTGAAATGACCAGAATCAAATATATATATATATATATATATGTATATCTATATATAGTGTGTCACACACACACACACAGTGACTACAAAAATCTAAATGAAAAGATTCCTAAATTAGGAAGTAAAAATGAGTAGCTGAAAAACCAGTAAAGATTCTGGAAAAGAGAGAAAGAAATAGACTTCTCTCTTCTTTGCAGAAAGGCAGAAGACTATAAGGGCATAATTGTGTATATGGTGTCAGATGGGGTCGCCATCTTGGATGTTTGTGTTTGTTCTTTTCTTTTGTCACAAGAGAGGGTTCAGTCTGGAAGGGGAGAAAGATTTTTCCCTGAAATGACTGTGATGTAAAGACAAAGGTATCAATAAAGTATCTTTTTTAAAAATGGAACAATGAAGACCCTGAAGAACATTTAATGAAACATCCTCAAGGCAAAGAGGTGGAAGATTACTAAGGCAGAATATTTCATACCTTTTCTCAGATGTGGTCACTGAATCCAATGTTTTTGCTTGTTCTTTGTTAAAATGGGGGTTCAACAAAAATTGGAAAATGAGGGGGTGTCCCTCGATTGGGGAATGACTGAACAAATTGTGGTATGTGATGGGGATGGAATACTATTGTGCTGTAAGGATTGATGATCTGGAGGATTTCTATATGAACTGGGAGAACTTCAATGAACTGATGCAGAATGAAATGAGCAGAACCAGGAGAACATTGTACACAGGAAGTGAAACATTGTGGGAAGATTGAATACAATAGACTTTGCTACTAATAACAATGTAATGATCCAGGACAATCCTGAGGGACTTGGGGGAAAGACTGCTATCCATATTGAGAGAAAGAACTGTGGGAGTAGAAATGCAAGAGCAAAACACATGACATCAATTATCACATGTATATATGGGGATGTGATTTGGGGTTTAGGCTTTTAAAAATCGCTCCATAGCAAAAATGATTAATATGGAAATAGGTATCAAGTGACAATATTTGTACAACCCAGTGGAATTGTTTGTCGGCTCTGGGAGGGAGGAGGGAAGAGGAGAGGGAAAGAAAATAAATCATGGAAATGTGGAAAAATATTTTAAAATAATAATAATAAATGGGGGTTCAATCTGGAGGAGGCAAAATGGACTTTTTTATTGCTAGGAATGACTAACATGTAATTTTAAAACAGTTGTGCTTTAAGATGCTACATGCAAAACATTGTTTTAGGAGCTGCCCTGGGTACCTAGACAGGTAAACTGCCCTGCTGGATCAGTGAGCCTGAGGCAAGAGGGGATGGCCTGTCTCACCTTGTTATGTGGTGTAAGTGTGCCTCTTTACTCAGCATTTACATGAGGCCTTTAGAACCACAGTACCGCACTCTCAGTGGTATTCCTGAATTACCACTCTCACCATGGTACCCTTTTCTCATTAACAAATCACCATACTAGAAAACCAAATGACTGGGCTCAGCCCTTGGGATGGCTTCTGTTTTATTTTGATCTGACTGTGCTCCTGGCACACTAGTCTCCAAGAATCTACTCTAAGTATGGTCATACAGGGAGCAACTAAGTGGATTGAGAGCCAGGCCTAGAGATGGGAGGTCTTGGGTTCAAATTTGACCTCAGACACTTCCTTGCTGTGTGATCCTGGGCAAGTCATTTAACTCCCATTTTCTAGCCCTTGTGGCTTGTCTGCCTTGGAACCACCGTACTGATTCTAAGATGGAAGATAAGGGTTTTAAAAAAAGAATGGTCATACATAGAATGTATTCCTCTAGAGAAATAAATATTATTTATAGTTGTGACTAAAAGGAATAGGGGTAAAAAGAGATACAATCCTGATAGACCTGATCAAACTTCAGAACCACAAGGCAAATACAGGACTTGAATTCCTTGTTGTATATAAGATTTCCTAACTTGCAGAACTCTAAACAAAGGAAACAGGGTGGAAGAATCTTGGGTTAAGAGTTCAGAGACTTTGCTTCTTGTCTCATCTCTGACACTAACTTAATTAGTGATCAATTAATTAGAGGTTTGGATGAAATGCCCTCTCAGGAACCTTCCCCTAGCTTTACACAAATTCTGTTTATACAGTTGTGAATTTAAGTGACTTAGAGAAGAGCAACAGCAGCATGGAGATACTAGACATCTTCTTCAATCTCCAAAGCAGAGAGAGTGTGTCTAGTTCAGTGTAAACTATGACCATGATGAAGCTCTTGCATCCACGTCCTCCTCCTCCTGTATTCCTGTGCATTGAAGTGAGCTATGTATGTGCTGTATCTCTCTACTAAAATTCATGGCAGTCAGTACTGTGCCTTCTCCAAGCTTTGCATCTCCCCCAGGGCTTAGCACATTGGCATTGCACATAGGTCATAAGTACTTAATAACTGTTTGTTGAACTGAAGTGAAGGGAGGAAAATACCAACCACAGTAGCATATTCTAATCTAAGGCAAAAGAAAAGTAAATGTGGGGAAGACAAGAATTCTTCAAGGTCCATTTCCAGTGCTACCTCTCCCATAAAGCTGCCCTCTGAAAATGCTTTCCTATGAACTACTGTAAACCACCTGCATTTATCACACTATTTGAACCTCACAACAGCCCTGTGAGGCAACTCCTACTCTGTTGAGGCAACTCAATTATCTCCATTTTACTGATGAAAGAAAGGAGGCCGAGAAGACCAAAGGGACATGCCTGTGTTCACTCAGCTATTGAAGGTCATTGGTGGGATTTAAACCTAGATCTTCCTTACTTCAAGCCAGAATTATTATCATTTTCAATGCCCTTTTCTCTTTCTACAATATTCTAGTTATTTGCATGCATGTTGTTAGCCTATATGAATGCAAGCTCCTTAAACGAACTGTCTTTACTTCTTGCTTGTATCCCCCAGGATCTATCAGAGTATTGGATGTTTAATATATAGTCACTGAATGAATACTGGACTTTCCTTTTCGTAGAAAGGGCAAGGTCTTGGAGTCAGAAAACCCAGGTTCAAATCCTGGCTCTGAAACTTATTAGCTGTGTGATCCAAGAAAAGTCATACTGAACCTTGGTTTCCTCAACTGTAAAATAGGAATAATGACACCTGTACCATCTACCTCATGTGATTGTGAGGGAAGACCTTTGTAAACCTAAAAGCACCAGAGGAAGGGGATCGATTTTACTACTGTTACTACTTCTGTTACCACGGACATTCTCCTCTGATATCTCAGCAAGACATGGAGGTGAGCCTGGACTCTGCTCTCCTGGAAGAGCACAAACTGTGGCAGGTGTGACCAGACTGGACCCAAGAACCAATATAGTTAGGCAAATCTGGAGAAGCGCCTCCCCAAGTGGTCCCAAGGATGATTATTTTTGATGGCAACAACCGATGAAGCATGAAGGGATTTTCATCTGGATCAACTGAGGGAATGCCCACATAGGGAAATGATATTTTTGTCAAAGTATGACAATATCATGTAATCATAAAAATGTGAGCTAGAAGGAAACTCAAAGACTGTCTAGTGAAAGTCTCTCACTTTACAGAAGAGCAAGTAAGTAATACAGGACAGAATGTGAAAATTGAAATGGGAATTGTGTCATCATGTACTGAACACTGGGCATGAAGTAAGGAAGACAGTTCAAATCCCACCAATGATTCGTAATAGCAGAGTGAGCAAGGACAAATTATTTATGTCCTCTAAGCCTCCTTTTCCCTCATCAATACAACTGATGCATTTGTAGGACCTGACTCATAAAGTTGTTGTGAAATTCAAATAGTGTAATAAACAATCTATTTTGCATAGACTTCGAACTAGAAGGAACCTTAGAGGTCATCAGGTCCAATCCTATCATTTTAAAGATAAGCAAACAGATGAACCCAGAAAGGGGAAATAATGGAACTAAGGTCATATAATGCAAATCAGTTTAACAACCATTGAAAAGCATGGCAAGACAAAGTGAAACAGTCCCTTCCCGAGTCACTTACATTCTGTGGGGAGCTGGAAGAATATAGCATGGACACATTAGAAGAAGGGCAAGCGAGGAGAAACACAGCTCCTACAACTTGAGGAGAAGATTGGTTAAGAAGGTATCCTCAAGGACATGACAGAGGATAGACTTTAAATGAACACTCTAATGCAAATACTATCAACAAAGCAATGGGTTCAAATCAAGAAAACATCTAATGCCCAGTGGACTTACGCGTCGGCTATGGGGGGTGGGGGGGAGGAAAAGAAAATGATCTATGTCTTTAACGAATAATGCTTGGAAATGATCAAATAAAATATATTTTTAAAAAAAAGGTATCCTCAAAGCTTAGTGTGAGAGGAAGACAAAGACTTTGAGAGAGATGAGGAGGGAGGGCATTCCAATCATGGTAGAGGGCTTGTGTGACTGTATGGAGGCAGGAGGTGGTATGTTAAATTCAGGGTAACAGGTTGTTTTGTACAGTTTGGCCAGAATACTGAATTCATGAAGAAGAGCTGCATGGCCCAAGTCTGGAAATGAAAGGAGATGGGTTGTAGAAGGCCTGAAAGGCTGGGAGAAGAAACTTGTGCTTTATTTATTCTATCTATGGAAGGGCTATGAGCTTGGATGTGATGCGGTCAGACCTACGCTTTGGAAACATGGTTTTGCAAGCCTTGTGGAGAAAGAATTGAAGAGGGGAGAGACAGGAAGCAAAGAGATAATTAGGAGGTTGTAACAATAATCCAAGCTAGAGGTAGGGTGGTGGCTGTGTAAATGGAGAGAAGGGGTAGACATGAGAAATGCTGTGGAGGTAGAATTGACAAGATTTGACAATGTATTAGGTATGGGGTGGAGTGAGGGAGAGAGAATACTCAAGGATGACTGTGAGCTTATTAACCCGGGTGACTAGATGAATAGTAGCTCTTTTCAAAGAAATGAAGATATTCTAAAAACACGTAATGTTGGGGAGAGATGAATTTCATTTTGGACCCATTGAACTAGAGATACTAATGGGACCTTAAGGAAATACCTGTCAGGTAGTTAATAATGCATAACTAGAATGCAGGAAAGAGATAGGGGTTAGATATGTAGATTCAGGAGTTTTGTGTATAAATATGATACTTAAATCCATAGGAGTTGGTGCAATTAAAATCAGAGATTATAAAGAGAGAAGAGAACTCAGCACAGAGCCCCAGAGAATACTCATGCTACAGGAAGGAGATGATATAATTTTGTAGGTGATAGGTATGGCTTCTGAGGCCAGTGCTTTTTCTATACCTTCGTTTCATTATTGACAACATTGTACTGAGTAGTGACATCCTGCCAAGTGCCTCTCAGAGAAAAAAAGCTCACAGACTAATTCGGATTCTACTTATCTGCAGCTCTCAACTCTCTCTCTCTCTCTCTCTCTCTCTCTCTCTCTCTCTCTCTCTCTCTCTCTCTCTCTCTCTCTCTCTCTCTCTCTCTCTCTCTCTCTCTCTCTCTCTCTCTCTTCTCTCTCTCTCTCTCTCTCTCTCTCTCTCTCTCTCTCTCTCTCTCTCTCTCTCTCTCTTCTACCCCCCTCTGTCTTTCTCTCTCTCTTTATATATGTATATAAATTATACACATATGTACACACACATGCATGCATGAGAGTTTTGGTGGATGGAAGCATAACAACTTAAAATGCTGAAAAAGGCCCAGAGCTTCTAGGAAAAAAGGCATGATGCAAGCTAGGTGTGGTCAGCACCCCTGAGGAGGCTCTCGTGACTAGATCTGAGTTGTTTTGCATAGTTCTTCATACCGATCCATTTGCAAACAGGAACTTTAAAACATGCTTTTGGATGTTGGCGATTGTGCCATGCAAGGATGCTCCAAAAGTTGAGAACAAAAGTAATACCATGATGTGCAGTCATCAAAAGCCTGTAAAAGGAAAGTGGCTTTACCAAGCCTCTGCTCCAGGCAGGGATCCGTGCCTGTAACAGGTAATATGAGTAGAGATGGGTGATGCACCATGGACTTATGGTCTTTATTTTTCTCAACCTGTCTCGTTCAGGAATCTGCCCAGCCTTCCAGCCAGGCCCTGGCTCCAGGTGGCCTCAGTCACTGAGACGGGTTTCTGGGAGAGGCTGTAGTTTTGACAAGAGGCTGGCATACTCCAGCGTTGCTCTGCAGACCTGCCTGGGTCTAGTATATAGGTGGAGTCTAAGAAGAGTGAGGGGATACGAAGTAGCATTTTTCCTTTATAAGTCATAGTTTCGACCTTGTAAATTATTATGCATTACAGCTGGGGTTTTGGTAGAACATCAGTCCTGGATAGCCTTCCTTTTCTGTTGCTTCTGCCATTGTCTAGGGACTTGGGGGGAAGGAATCTTTCCTGGGCTCCAGTCTTGGGAATGAACCTTTCCCTGTGATTCTCTCCCAGGTTTCTCAGCAATAAACAGTATCTTGAGTAGAACAAATATGGGTTAAGTACTTTTTAACTGTGGTAAGATACTGTATATCATCATTACAGATCATTGAATCCCTGAGGTAGAAGGGAGTTGGGAGGTTAACTGGCCCAACTTCTAAGTTGAGAGTACGAGTCTCCTTTGTAGCATCTCTGATAAGTAAGTTGGCTTCTGACCACTTCCAGCAGCAGGGAGCTTTCTATTTCTAGGGGCAGCCATTGGAGGATATCTCTGGTTATTAGGAAATTCTATCTGATCCTGAGCTGGCACCTGCCTCTTTTTAATTTCTACCCTCTGGTCCTGGTTATGCTTTCTAGAGCCAAATATAACAAGTCTAATCCCCCCTTTTTACATGACAACCTTTGATATTTTGAAGGATATGATTGTTTCCCCATTGAGTCTTTTATTCTCTAGGATAAACATTCCTAGGTTCCCCCCCCCCATTCTCTGTCTCTGTCTGTTTGTCTGTCTCTCTCTCTCTCCCTCTCCTTCCTTACCCCTCTTGTCTTCTCCTGCTTTCTTTCCCTTTCTACCTATTTCACCCAGGCTAGAAGGAGAAAGGGAAAAGAGGATGGGAACAAACATTTATTAAGCAACTGCTAGGTTCCAGCACTATGCTAAGTGCTTGGCAAATATTATTTAGTTCCTAACAACAACTCTGGGTGTCAGGCATTGAGAAATAGTTTCCTGAGTTGAGAAAACTGAATCAGACAGAGGTTAAGTGACTTGCCCAGAATCATATAGCTGCTAGTAAATGTCTGAGGCTCAATTTGGATTCAATTTTTCCTGACTCTTGCATCACCTACTTACAGTTCAATCCTGCTCTGGTAGGCATGGGAATTTTGTCTTGCTCTGCTTTCTTTCTTCTTTTTTTCCCTTAAGTTTTTTTTTTTCAAAACCTTTACCTTCCATCTTAGAATCAATAGTGGTAAGGGAGAGGCAGTTGGGGTTAGGTAACTTGTCCAGGATAATATAGCTAAGAAGTATCTGAGGTCACATTTGAATCTAAGACCTCCCATCTCCAGGTCGAGTTCTCTATCCACTGAGCCACCTAGTTGTCCCATCTTGCTCCAGTTTCAATCTGGACCAGTAAAGCCCTTCTTAGTTAAACTTATGACTCCCTAACTCCTAGGAATTTAAAGATACCCGATTGGGTTAGATCCCTGCAGATCAGAATTCTAAGCTCAAGAGATCCACTTCCCCATTCTTTCTATCAATCCTCATGTGTCATACCTGTGAGTCCCTTCCCTGTTTTGGTCACTTTCCTCTGAACAAGTTCTACCTTGTCAAGGTCATCCCCCAAATATAGTACCCAGAAATAATCATAATATCCCAGATTTCATGGGATCTGACCAAGCAGAGTAAGTAATTTTCTCCTTATGGACACTTAACATCTATTGCTAGCTATAATAGCAATAGCTGTCTTGGTTGATGGGCCACACTGTACTGGAATATTGGGTTCAGAGTCCACTAAATTCCCTTGATCTTTTTTTTCCTCTTTTCTTCAACTGCTTTCTCACTATATCTCACCTATCCTATAGTTCTGTAGTTAATTTTTTAAACCCAAGGGTGGGTATTTTATATTTTTTCCCTTTAAAATTTTATCTTAAGATTCCAACATAAAAATCCATCATTCCAATCTGTTATCTTTTTAGACTAGATCCCCATTTGTTGTTAAATATGTTTGTTATACCTCTCAGCTTCAAGGTACCCATGTGTTGATTAAATTGGGATACCAAAGAAATACAGGTAGGTAACCATCAGTACAAATGAAAGATAAAATCTATCTATGTCCTGGTTAAGAAATGAGCCTTACTTATAGGTTCCTGATATCAAATCTCTCTTTCCAGAAATCTGAGTTCAATCCATTCAAATTCTTCTCTAAACGGCTAGGAACTGTGTACAGATAGTTCTTGCTTTGTGTAAATTTGCATGATGGAAGTAAAGAATTCTGAAAAAAAAATTCATATTCCAAAAAAACCCCAAACCTCTGCTAACTTTACAATATAATACAGTACTTTCTCTCTCAGCTCCTTCCCTAGGACAGCCTCCAATTGCCCCTCCTATCATCCAAAACCCCCCAAACCCTAAAAATCCCCCTTTAGGTAAAAGCAGAAGAACTGACAGGTGGAGAGACCATCACCTCAACAGGTGAATCAGGGGCTTGGCTTGAAATCTCTGGTGCTAAGAGGAGATCTTTGCCCTACTCGGCCCACCCTACCATCTTCTGCCTACCTCCTGCCTGTCTCCAGCCCCTTTGTGTGTCACCCATCCTTCTCCCTCTGTGTCTGTGTTTGGCTCCCACATGTCTGCATCCCTCCCACTTCTTCCTCTCAATTTGGCCAGGTCCCCATGTGCCTGGCCCCAGTTGGCCTGTTCCTCCTCCTGCTCTTGCTTCTGTCTCCAGTCCCATCAGCCCTCATGTGTCTTTGAGTTGTGTCCTGGCCCTTTCCCACCATAGGTGCTAGGCTTCCTTCCCAAATCTCTCTCCAGTCCACCTCCAGGCAAATTCGAATTACATAAAAATCCCTTTACATGGACATTTGCAGGTAGTCTATTTAGGTAAAGGAAGCACCATCTGTATTTCAGTCTTCATAGATTCAGTTCTTCCCTCTATAATATAATGGATGTTGATGACAAAGTTCCCTTCTGCTTTGGGTTTCAAATTTCAAAATATAGCTCTTGGACCCTTGCTCTCCTTTGTCTCTGAGCCATGTGCATACTCCCCATTCCAACTGAGATATTCATTATTATTCCTGGGTCTCACCTTGTCTTTCATCTTTCTTTCAGTTGGGCCTTGGCACCCTTTAATCTAAACATACTCAATCTATGCTTCTCTTTCATCCATTCACTCTTAACTCTTACTCAGCACACAGAAGCATGTAAATTATTTACAGAGAATATATAGCAGATGACATCTTAGATCTCTAAGAAGGATATATGGGAAATTTTCCTCATGTGAGTTGTTATCAGTGAGCAATTATTAAAGAACTTAGGGCACATGACAGTTCTTTTCCTCCTTCAGTAGTGGTCACAGAGCTGTCAACAGTTTATACATGAAGATGCTCATACAGCCAGCCCCCATTCTTAGAGATGAGCCTTCCCTCTGTGGGTTCTGTCCAAATGTCATCCCACTTTCTTTCAAGATGACAAGGATTTAAGCTCACCATCTAGAGGTCTAGGGAGAGAAAACGAGTGTGCACAACACAGGTAAGGCAATTGGGCATTTTTAGAACTGGAAGGAATCAATGGAAAGACTAAGGTGGAGGGGAAAACAGCTTGCCTAAGGCTCCTTTGGAAGTGATGGAGCTGGAAGCAGCTCCTGTCTTTTCACTTCTAGTTCAATATTCTTTTTTGCCAGAACATGGAACTTTCTAAGGACAAGCAACACAAGAAGCTTAAATGTTATATTCAAAGAGAATAAACATAAGATAGCATGTGATCTTATCTTAATAAGGACTGATAATCAAAAGTTGGGTGCATAACTTAAAAGAAGCAAGTAAACACTACTATTACTGTAATGCAAGGATGACTTGCTCTAAGAAAACAATATAAGAAACTTCAAACTTGGAAAACATAGCAATTGAGATTATTGAAAAAAAGGATACATTAGATGATAATGATGTTAATAATAATAGCTTACATTTGCATAGCGCTTAGGATGTGCTAGGCACTGTGCTAAGCACTTTACAAATATCAGCTCATTTGATCCTCACAACTCTGGGAGATAGGTGCTATTATTATCCTCTTTTTACGGATGAGGAAACTGAGGCAAATAGGTTAAATAACTTGACCACAATTACATAAGCTAGTAAGTGTCTAAGGCCAGATTTGAACATCATGAGCCCATTTTAAATTATTTTTTTCAGGGAGGCTCACAGAGTCATGGTATATATCAGAGCTTGGGAGCTCCAGGTTGTCTCTTTCAATGCAAACTTAACTTAAAATACTCACTATACAAGAAGTTACCCCGTTTATACTTGAAGATTTCCAGTGGTGGCAAACTCATTGTCTATAAAGGTAACCTATACCACTTCAAGACAGTTTTAATTGTCAGGAAGCTTTTCCTCATACAGAGTCTAAATGTGCTTCCTTGCAACTGCCATCCATTTCTCCCATTTATGCCCAAAGGAGCCAAAGAGAACTAATCCAATTGCTCTTCAAATCCAGTAAGCCAGCCCTTCAAATATGTATTTCTGCCAAGTCTTCTTTAAGCTAAACATATTCAGTTTCTTCAACTACTCCTTGTGGGGCATAGTTGCAAATCTCTTTAGTATCCTAGCAAGAGTTGGAAAGGCTTTTGAAGATGATCTTATTCAACCCCATCATGATGCAAAGAAAGAAACTGGTGCCTACTGAACGGAAATGAGTTGCCCAAGGTTACACAGCTAATTCAGGCAAAGCTGAAACTCCTTACTCATGTCTCCTGACTACCAGTCCACTAAAGCACACTGATAAGAAGTATGTAAAGAGTAGCAAGAGCAGTGGAAGTGTAACAGAAACTACATCAAGTGTAGCTATTCAACTTCTACTTCTCTCTTTATCACTCTTTGCTGAGTTCTTACTAGAAGCACTAAAACTAAAAGAAGAAATGAGTACATGGAATAGAGCCCATCCTCTGATTCTTCCAGGACATCTAACTACTCATCAAACCCATTGGAGCTGTGCTTTCTACCAGGCCTCAGCAAAGGTATTCAGGAACATGGTAGGGAAGGGTAGAGGATTATGGTTGTTTTGGTTATGGGCCATTGGGAGTACATGCCTAAAGGGAGTTGGGGTGGGAGGGAGGAGTAATAGCTACATCTCCATCCCTACCTAGATCTGGGTGGAACATTCTTAACATGCAAGTGCTTATTTGTGCTTCTGTCCTAACACAAATGAAGTATGGAATGAGTCTCATCTGGTCTAGAGGGAAGAAAGAGCCACTCCTTATGAGGAGGCTCTCAAGATTCTCTTTCTTAAAAAGGAGAGATAAAGACTGATAGGTCTGGTCAAATAGCAGAAGACAAAGAATCAATTCTGTCCTAAATTTTGAGGGAAATATTTTGTGAATCCAGCAAAAGTTGGCTAAAAAGAACATGTCATAAGTGCATTTGCAAGCAATAAAGGACTGGAAATATCTTGAGGCTGGTCAGACCTCAAATTTCATTCTTACTGATCTGTCAAACTCTCAAAATTTGGTCAACATTAAATATAAGATCTTGTGCTTTGCTGGGGATGAAAATGGAGATGAAATAAGATACAGTCCCTGCCCTCAATAGGCTCACAACCAAGTTGTAGAAAGAAGGTATATAGTGCCACAAATAGTTAAATCACAACACAAAAGACCTAAACAGCCATATAAGAAATATGAGATGCTTACAGGATTTTGTGGTATAGCCAATAGTACTAAAAGTTCAGAGAAGGGAGTCTTTTGTGGGAGAGAAATAGTCCTTGTAATTTCAAGTGATTGGTTAGATGTGAGGTATTATTATCACTCAGATTACTATCTGAGTTGAACTCTGAAGAGTGGGTAAGATCTGGATCAGGAAAGGGCATTTCAGGTAGGGGGAATATGATTTGCATGAGATTTTCTTTAACAACCATAACCAAAACCATTCCCTTGAAAGTTGATACTTTATAGGCTCAACAGCCCTTTGTTAGTATCAAAGACTGAGGAAGAAAAATCTGGTCTTTTATTTGAGATATAACATACATTCCAAATGATGGTAGCAAAGTGCCAACATGATATTTTATAGCTCTATTTTTATTTTTTGAAAAAACAGCAAGATGCTTTAATGTTGCAAGATACTCAATCATGAAGGGGAGACACTGCTCAGACATCTGCCTGGATTCTCTGTCAACATATGGAACACTGAGGAAAACCTTTCAAGTCCCTTCATTCGGACTGCTTTGTTCACATGTGTGAGTGTGTCATTGGCAGGTCTAAGTGAATTTAACACTACTACCGGCTGGGGACCCCACACATTGTTGCGTGACTTGGCACCTTAACCCAGCAGAGGAGGAGAGGATTCTGGCTATCTCCCAGGAACAAGAAGAACACGAGGCATGGCATCATGACTTCTGTGATATTCATCCAACAAGCATTTATCAAGAAACTACTAGATACTCATCAGGAATGTACTAAGAGGGGATTTCTGCATTGGGCAGAAAAACTTGAAAAACTCTAAGGTCCCTTATATTTATCATTTTATAGCTTACTCAGAAGAAAGAGTGGGAAAATGTCACAAGAGATGATTTATCTCATTTTTAATAATTACTGACTTCTGATACAATCAATAGACCTGTATTTAAGTAGTTATTCAGTGGGATTGGCTACCTAGATATTTATCAGATTTTGAGGACTAATCCAGAATGTTGCAGCTTGTGGCAATTAAAATTGACAGCTTCAAAGCTACTGCAGGACACATTCCAAAAACCCTTGAGTGCACTAATACTTTTACCTGCCTATAAGATTAGAATCATAGGAAAAAAGAGCCTAAAGGGAGAAGCTCAGAGTCCAACCCCATCATTTTACAAATAGGGAAACTGAGTCAAAAAGATGTGAGATGACTTGCCTATGTTACATAGCAAGTTACTGGCAAGGTCAGAACTCAGATTCACATCTCCTCATTTCCCATTCAGTGTTCTTTGAACTACATCACAGTATATCTCACAAATAGAGCATACAACCTTCAGAAGTCTGTACTGACAACTGAGGGCCCGTCTAAGTGTCTGAAACATTCTTACTTGGCTATTGCCTCTGATTATTCAACTGCCTTGACTCTTCTTGCTCTGTCAGGAACAGCAGGCAGTACAGTCTGAACACAGGATAGATCAAGAAAAATGATTATAGTTTCCTTACATCACTTTCCTTACTTTCCTATGTAATTTTAACTACACATATAAAACATTCTAATATAGCTAAGATTAGAAGGGAGTCGATTAACTGCAAAAAATTTCTGTAAGTTTTTCTGACAAAAGTCCTGTTTCATTCATTTTATACGCACATTTGTATACATACAAATACAGATACATATCTATATGTATACAAATTTATAAACATGTACACATATACACACACAAATTTGTCAGAACAAAGGCCATTTCCCAAATGATAAAGGATATGAATAAGCCATTCTCAAGGGAAGAAAATCAGGTATTTATATAGCCATGTGAAAAATGATCCAAATCATAAATAGAGAAATTAAAATAAAAGCAATTTTGAAGATCTATCTCATACAGATTGGCAAAGATGACAAAAAAGAAAATGACAAATGTTGGAGGGGCTACAAGAAAATAGGCACATTGATTCACTGTTGGTAGAGTTATGAATGGGTCCAATTACCTTGGAAAGCAATTTGGAATTATGCATAAAAAGCAAACAGTGTATACTTAAAAATTTTTTTTTTATTTTTAAATTTTTGAAAATTGTATTTAATTAGTCAATTTAGAAGATTATTCCTTGGTTACAAGAATCATATTCTATTCTTCCCTCCCCTCCCCCCACTTTCTTCCCATTGCTGAGACACAATTTCATTGGGTATTTCATGTGTCCTTGATCAGAACTTATTTCCATGTTGGTGTTTGCATTAGGATGTTCATTTAGAGTCTACATCTCCAATCATATTTCCATCAACCCATGTGATTAAGCAGTTGTTTTTCTTCTGTGTTTCCACTCCCACAGTTCTTTCTCTGGATGTGGATAGCGTTCTTTCTCGTAGATCCCTCCAAGTTGTTTAGGATCACTGCATTGCCACTAATAGAGAAGTCCATTATAGTTGATTGTCAGTGTATACTTTTGACCAAGATATTCTGCTGCCAGATCTTTACCTTAGAGATAAAAGAGGAAAAGAACTCATATGAATAAAATCATCTATAGCAGCTCTTTTGTGGTGGCAAAAAACTGGTAACTATAGGGATGCTGATCATTGATGAATGGCTAAACAAAACGTGCTTTATAAATGTAATACCATAAGAAATGATGAAAGTGTTAGTTTCAGAGAAACATGGGAAAGCTTATCTGAACAGATGCAGAGTGAAATGAGCCAAATCAGAAGAACAATTTAATTCTGAAAGACTTTAGAATTTCTCTGGACAGGAGCTACATCATTCCTTTAGAAACATCAACAACTAAACACATCATGGCACATGAATGTAAAGGAATAGTATTCTACTCTAAGAAATAATGAGGTTGAAGAATTCAGAGAAGTATGTGAGGATTTCTATGGACTGATGCAGCAAAATAAGTAGAACCAGAAAAACATCATATACTCAATGCTCTCCACATTGCTGCCAAAACGATATTTCTAAAGCTGAGAGGTCTGACCATATCACTTCCTTATTCAATGAAACTCTTCAAGTTCCTTTTACTTCTAGGGTTACACGTGTCACTGCTTAGTATTCAAAGCCCCTTTGCAAAATGGCTGCAAACTACCTCTCCAGCTTCACAGTGTGTTTCTGCTTTGTGGCCAGACTGGTTGGTCTTCTTGCTGTTTCTCACACCCTGCCTCCTATTTCCTGTCTGTGCTTTTGTACAAGCTGTCCCTCAAATCTGGAATGCTCTCCTTCTATATCTATGCCTCTTAGAATCCCTAGTTTCCTTGAATTTAGTTTAAGGGTTGTCTTTCCATACATGAGGTCTTTTCCTGCTAGTGTTTCTCTACCAAAATTACTGAGTATGTAATTTTTTTCTTTGTATTTCATATACACTTATTTTGTATAGGTTTATACAGGTCCATATTTTCCACTAGGGAAAGTTTTTTGAATGGAGGGTCTTTGAATTCTAGTACCCAGTTCAATTCCTGTCAAATGATAGACACTTGATGTTTGATGATTGACAATATAAATGTAAACAACCAAAAGCCTCCACTGAACATGTAATTATAACGACCAAGCTTGGCACCTGAACAGTTGAGGCAATTCACTTTCTTCCTAGTGCTGAAGAGGTGGAAAGCTCCAAGTGTGAAATAATGAATATACTCTCATTTTGCTAAATTGCTTTTTTTCCTTTTTTCTCTTTTACAAGGGATGGCTTGCTGGATAGGAAAGAGAAATTCAGAAATGAATGTGATATAATTAATGCTAGTATCTTCTTTTTGATATTACCTTCCATATACTCTGTGTATGTATACACATGTAAACATATGTATAAAAATATGAACAAAAATTGTACATGTATATATTATAATTTTTTGCCTGTTGTCTCTTCTATTCAAATGTGAGTTCCTTTAGAGCAGAGATTTTATTTCTTTTCTTAGTATCTCTAGCACTTACTACAATAAATTCTTAAAGATTGACTAACAAAAGACATCAATAAAAATTAGAACTAAAAAAAGAAATAGCAACAACACTGGGAGAAGAGATAGAAAAGGAGTCTGACGCTGGAGAGTACCATTATACCATATGCCCCCTACCCCTCAGACTGGTCAGGGGTCCAGTCTAATCATTCTTATGTGACTACAAAAGAAACCAAAACTTTCAGAATGCTGATACCTTAGGATTATACTGTCAAATGACACACTAATAATAGAAAAGGAAATTGCATCAAGGAGCCAGCTCATCCTTTGGGAGATGAGCATATAGTCTGTCGTCAGCATGACATGAGGCTCCAGTCTCAGCAGGAAGTCTATAAAAATAATTCTGCTGCCCAGCCTTCTCTGGGGAGATGTGACGTCTTTGCCAGCTTTAAGGCTCTTTAACTATTAGACCCTTTTTCAATGACATCTGTGCTCTGAATGCTGTATAGAAAGAACTAGATGACTATGAAGGGCCTTCCTAACTCAAACAATTTGTGCTTCTGCTAAACTAGGTCACTGGATGGCTACTTAGAAATGAACCATGTTACTCCTTAGTAATTTGGTTTTGTTCAGTTTAACACATGATTAAAGACAAGAAGGGGGTGCTTACTGTCCAGTGAGCCAAAGTAGGCCTTCAGCAAACAACACAGAGGAAGCTTCTATAAATATATGCTGCCACCCAAAGCTGAAGGAAAGTAGCAAAGCCCCCGGCCTGACTTCCTAGAGTTAACAGTAGTGTTTGGAAAATAAGGTGCTTCCATGAACAAAACAGAGCTAACAGAACACTGTCCTGGATAAGTCTGGAGGGGAGAGGGGAATATTTTTTCCTCCTGAAGATATTATTTTTTTCTACTAAAGTTGTGTTTTCTGCTCTCAAATTCCTCAGATATGATTAATTGAATTTGAGCATCTAAAAGCCTTGGTTTAAGACCAACTCTGATATGGATTATGTGACCCCTTAGGCAAATTACTTAATTTAGTTACAAAGTCTGTTTTTTCATCTAGGAAACTGGTATTATATCTTGGAACTACTTTGAAGGTCATTGTGAAAAAAGCATCTTACAAATGTAAAATATCACAGAGAGAACTAGATAATTCTGAAGGTCCCTCCTGGCTTGAACATTTTATGACTTATGACTCCTAACCTTGTTCTTTGTCTTCACCTTGATGTTCAATCCTTCTAACCTTTAGTTCTTTTGGAAACTGGCTTATACCCTCTCCTCTTCCCTATTCTGACCTGCTGGTAAATTAGTTCAACTCTACTACTTGAATCACTTGCCTACTTGTTCTATTACCAAACATACTTGCCAAATTGCATCTTGGATTATTCCCATTAATTCTTTTGCTTTAATTCACATGCTGCTGAATGGAGGTGGAGAAAATAATTCAACCTTGCTGAATGGGAACACTACAAAATTTATATTACATAATCTCAAGTGAGCCTTCCTTGAAGACAACCACCCTTTTACACCTCCTTAATCGATTTATTGTCCAACTCACCACAGTACCTATTCCAAATCTTCCCATCCCTCTTTGGAACAGCACCACTCCCCCTGCAGCTGAGGTTTACATCATACTCAAAGGCCTTTCACAGAACTCCCTCTTCTCTTCCTTCTCTCACATTCAGATGTCTTCCCACTCATCTCCTATTTAACCTGTTTCACATGAAGAGATAGCTCTTTTCCTTGAAATGACATGTACTGCCAGTGCCATCCCCTCCCTTCTTTTCCAGCTGATTGTCCCTTCTATTATCTCCACTCTTTCTCTTATTGAAATCTTCAATCTCTATTCAAGATGTCTTAGCTGCCTAATAAACACACCTATATCTCTCCCACCCTTAAATCCTCCATCTCACTGTCCTTGCTAGCTACCACCCTACATTTCTTTTCTCTTTCAAGGCAAAATTCTGTGAGAAATTCATCTTTACTTCCTCTCCTCAGTCTTGTCTAATGCTCTGTAGTCTGGTTGCAGAGTGCATCATTCAAATGAAACTGCTCTCTCTAAAGTTACTGATGATTTCTTAAGTTCCAAATCTCATGGTTTTCTCAAACCTCATCCTTTTTGACCTTTTTGCAGCTTCTGATACTGTCAATCACACTCTTCTACCAGATACTTTCCTCTCTAGGTGATAGCGCTATATTCTGCTTCTCCTCTTATCTGTCTGTTCCTTTTGTTTTCTTTGTTGGCTCTTCATCTAGGTATGGGTGTCCCCCAGAGTTATCCTGGGTCTTGTCTTCTCTATATACTATCTTGCTTGCTGATCTCATTAACAGCCAAGTTCAATTATAATCTATGCAGGATAATTCCCAGATCTATAACATCCAGCCCTAATTTCTCTCCTGTGCTTGTCTTGAATTATCAAATGCCCTCTAGATGTCCCATAGATATCTCAAACTTGACATGTTTAAAACAGAGTTCATTAATTACTCCTGCCCAGATTCTGCTCTCTTCTTAACTTTCCCATTACTGTTGAGGGAATCAACATCCATCTAGTTAGCAAAGTAAAAGAAAAATAATGCTAATAATGTACTTTGTGATTTAGGCTCTTCTGCCAGAAATGATTTTATATAGTATATATCCAGGTCATTTCTAGCTACTTCTCAAGCTGTTTTTTCTGGGTCTTCTCTATGCCCTTCAGAGCTCAGAGGTTCCTGGTCACCAGATGAATACAGGACTTTCTCGTTTCACAAGCAGAAACAAAAACATGGGGTACTTCTGGCAGAGGGTATCACTATTCTTCCAATCACAAGTTAGAATCATTCTTAACCTCCTTAATCTCCCTTGCTCCACACATTGTTGTTCAGTCTTGAAAATAACTTGAAATAAGTTGTGTGTGTGTGTGTGTGTGTGTGTGTGTGTGTGTTTGGCAAATATACTGAAGTGGTTTGCCATTTCCTTCTCCAGCTCATCTTACAGTTACAGAAACCAAAGTAACCAGATTGAGTGACGTCCAGGGTCACACACCTAGTGTCTGAGGTCAAATTTGAACTTAGGTATTCCTGAATCTAGGTCCAGCACTCTATTCATGCAGCCCCCTATACCCCATTATCCAATCTGTTGTCAAAACTTGTTGATTCTCTCTCTCCTTACGTTTTAACTAGTGTAACTCTAGTTTGAGTCCTAATCAACTCTTGCCTGGACTATTGGAGTTTACCTAGATTGCTGCCACCAAATTTCTCTCCCTTCTAAGTCTATCCTCCACACAGCTGCCTAATGATTTCCTAATATAATTGTTGACGTTTAGTTCTGATCATGTCATTCTTCCAATAAACTCCAGTTGTTTCCTATGATCTTAGATCAAATACAAACTCCTTTATCATTTAAAGTCCTTCACAGCCTGGCTTTAATCTCTTTCCAGATTCATTACTCCTCTTGACAAACTTTATGGTCCAGTTGAAAATATTTTCTTGCTATTCTTCATATGCAAAAATTCATTTTCTGGGGGCAGCTGGGTAGCCCAGTGGATTGAGATCCAGACCAGGGAAGTCCTGGGTTCAAATTTGACCTCAGATACTTCCTAGCTGTGTGACCCTGGGCAAGTCATTTAACTCCCATTGCCTAGCCCTAACCACTCTTCTGCCTTTGAACCAATACACAGTAAGGGTTTTAAAAAAATCCATTTTCTTTCTCTTCATCTTTACACATACTATCCTCCATACCTGGAATGCATTTCTTCATCTCTGCCTCTTAGAATCCCCGTTTTCCTTCATATCTCAGCTTAAATGCATCTCTTTTGGGAGGCTTTTTCTGAATCTCTCAACTTTGAATACCAAGCCCCATCCTTCCCTCCCCTCCCCAAAACAACCACCCTACATTGTGTATATGAGTCTATTTATGTATAAGCTGTCTCCTCTAATGGAATGTTAAGTTTCTTGAGTGTAGGGACTCTTTCATATTTGTGCCTTATTTTTTTCAGCACCAAACACATTATCTGGAATATAACTAGTATTTAATAAATGCTTGTTGCTTGATTGGTCCTTTCAGTCATGATCCCTTGCTAAGCAGATTAGAACCTGATACTCAAGTAACAGCTCTGGTACTAACTCCCCATGTAAGAAAAGAACTTCACTTTGCTCTCCCTGTCTTGTCCCCCACTTTAGTACATCCCCTATTCTGCTGTCAAAGTAATTTCCTTAATTGAAGGTTTGACCATGTTACCCACTCTTTTCAATAAATTCCAGGGAGTCCTTATCACCTCCAGGATAAAATGGAAAATTCTGTTTGGCAATCAAAGCCCTTTGTCACCTGGCCCCCTCTTACCTTTTCTGACTCTTATCCCCCCTGACCTTTGTGTTCCTCTCTGGATGGCTTCTAGATTTGGATGCAGAATCTCTAGATTCTTTGCATTTTCTTTGTTGTTGTTCTTTATTTCATTTTCCTCTGATGTTAACAAACATCAAAAAAAGAACATTTCCATATGCAGTATAAAAAAGAAAACAAGGTTTATATGTAAAACTTGGAATCTATTACTTAGCTTGCTTTTTAAAAAAGTATATTGCTAATTCAACATGCTACTTTCAAAACTATCTTGTTTGTGTTCCTTTCTGAACTTCCTTCTGTTCTCTTCTATGTATTTTATTTCTTATATTTTCAATTCAATTTTATTTGCAGTTCAAAATTTCACCCTTCCCATACCTTCTTTTAACCAGTGAGGCAAAAAAGAAAAAAAGAAAAAACCTTCATATATATGTACAGACATGCAAAACAAATTTCTTCATTAGCTATGTATTTAAGCAAAAGAAAAAAATGGAATATGCTTCAGTCTGCACTCTAATGGACTCTGAATTTTCACTCCCTGTCCCCCAAGCTTGAAAATTCCCTCCTTTCTTATCTCTGTCTACTGGCTTCCTTGAAGTCCCCAATTATAATCACATCTTCTACACATCTAAATGGAAAAAGCATTTCCAGGTTCTCCTCTATCGCAATACCTCCCCTTTGTTGATTATCTCGTTTTCCCTGTATTTATCTTTCTTAAAAGTAGTTGCATTCATTACTTATATGCTCTTTGAGAACAGGGGCTGTTTTCTGCCTTTCTTTGTATTCCTAGCTCTTAGTACAGTGTGTGGTACATATAGTAGGTGTTTAAAAATGCTAGCTGGCTTCACCATAAAAAGTTAGAGGGATTTGTGAGTTTTGGTTTCTTCATCTGTACATGAACTGATAAGAAATCAGATTTCTACAGTATTTTAGTATTTTACATTTTACAAGGTTCTCTTTATAAAAACAGGTAAATAATACACCAACATCATTACCTTTATTATTGAAATGAGTAAAACTGAGGTCCAGAAGGATTAAGCCAGTGTCCTTTTCCTTGGTGCTTTTTCCATTCCACCACTCGATCACTCACAACTTATAGGATAATGGGACCAAGAGCTGGAAAGCATCTTAGTGTGTAAGGTTACTTTAAAATTATAAAGTCCCGGGGTTAGGATTTGAATCCAGACAGCTCTTCCTCACGATGATCCCCGATGCCATTTCCCTCCCTGCCAAGCTGCCCACCAAGAATGGGCCTGAGTTACTGCCTCCCTCTAGGTCTCTTTGGCTCTCTGATCCTTGCCAGCCCGTCAGCCTGGGCCACTGCTGCCCCCTGCTGGCCTCCTCTAGACTAACCCGGGTACATTCACCCTGGTCTGGGAACCAAGCCGCAGAAACTCCAGCCGCCAGACCCCTGCCCTCACCCCATCTTCAGAAGCCAGGGTGACCCCCAACCCCGACAGTCCCAGCGGCTACCCAACCACGGATGCGTTCTCGCTCTACGGGCTGCAAATTCCTACCCCAGGGCCTTAAGCACTTCCGGCCCTTTTCCAAGATTCCGGAGGTTAACCTGCCAGTCTCAACTCCCCCTCTTCCCCACCCTCCACCCCCTACTTTGACCTCCAAGTCTGTGGGGGCTGAAGTAGGCCTGATTTCCACTAAGCGGCGCTGATGCAGTTTCGAGACTCAAGTTGCCATGGTAACGGTCCACCAGTGTCACGTGCCTAGGGCGGCGCATTGCGGAGGGAGGGGGTGGATTTGAGTTTCTACGAAGAGTAAGTGGAAGTGTCCGGAATACATAGGTGGGCAGGTGAACAAGGGGAGGGGTAAACGGAAGCAGTGGAAAAAAAGAGAAGAAAAATAAAAACAAAGCCAAGCCGACTCCTTCAGGATGGCGAAAGGAACCGCTCTCTACAGACTCAAATACAACCCCCCCCCCGGCCGTCACTATGGTAACCTCCTCGCGTCAGCATAGAATCATGTGGGCCAATGCCCGTAGCTAAAGGTGGTGACGGCAGAAGGAGAACAAGAGGAGGCGTGGGGCACGTTAGTCTCCGTACTCCTAGAGGATCCACCGGAAGTGTTGGGGGGGGGGGCTGACAGAGGGGGAAATGTAGTGTCCTGCTTCCGCCCTTCCTTGGGGTCATTGCCTTCCCTGGCGTCATACCCTTTCTAGACCACCGAAACTTGAGTGTGGAGCTGAGGCCTAGAGGGGACCTTGTTGGGGAGTCGTAGAAATTCTGCCAACACGAGAGGTTACCAGGCCCCTTGTATAGCCCATGTATCGAACGTTGGAATAAACAATAAAGAAACGCCTTATAAAATGATGTCTCGTTGTACTGAGATTCTGTGATTCATAGCTTTAGAGTCATCTAGTCCAGTCATCTTTTACTGATGGGGAAACTGAGGCCTAGGGAGGTGAAGACACATTAGTAATGAGGGCACAGAGCTGAAACTCGGGCCCTGCAACTCCACACCTTGTTCAACCATTTATTTATTTTGAGCCATTATTAAAGGAAAAAGTGTTTATAAAGGGCAATTGAAAAAGTCATTCCAGATTCAACCAAATCTTTTGTTTTAACATGGTTATTAAATTGATGTAATTGATAAAGAGTTTACCAAAATCTTAGCAAAAAACAATAAGCATAAATAAGATATTTGGTCAAATATCTTGTGCTATTCTTGGAAGTGGATAGGTGGATTGAAGAGGATAGTACAGTTAGTTGAATTTGGGATTGGCTGAATGATTGGACTCAAAATGTAATTATTAGCGGTTCAATGTCAATTTGGCAGGAGGTCTACAGTAAAATCCCTAAAGGATTTGTACTTGGCTCTGTGATGTTTAACTATTATTGTTATGTGATAAGCATGGCATCTTTATTTGGATAAAGATGATGTGTTTATCATATTAGCAGATGACATAATGCTGGCAGGAATAATCAACAAAGTAGGATAAAAAATAAACCCATTTGCTTTTGGAAGCTTTTCACAGGGAGGCTTTCTAGCCTCAACATACAGTAATCCTCTCTTTATACCTTTAAGATCTGGTAAAACAGGCTTTCTCTCTGAGGTTCTTCATGTAGGACTACACATCTTATGTCTCCATGCCTGTCTCCATCCTCAGTGCCTGGAATCCAGTATCTCCTCACTTCTGCTTCATAGAATCCTTTGACTACTTCAAGCCTCAATTCTAGTACTGTTGTGGGGGCCTTGAGGTGAACCCCTGGGATTTAGGATGGGTACCTTTTATAAGAATGCAAGACTCCATAATTTAATTTAGCAAAAAAAAAAAGAGAAATTTATTAATTTGAAATTCATGTTGAAGTGACTGGGAGGACAGCATAGATGGGATGCTGCCTTCCTTTGGAGATGTGTTCTGGGCTTTTTACATCTTACATCAGCAGCTTGGTGACCAGGAATGAGGGAATGGAATGAGGTTAGGCAGGAGTTGGGGGTGTTTGTTATCTGACAGAGGTTTGTATTCTGAAGACACAGGGGATGAACCTCAAAGTTTAGGGGACAAGTAGATATCCTAGATTACAACCCAATGGTACCAGAGCATAACCAGAATATGCATATCTGTGTCCATCTTAAATCTAGGAGAGAATCCAAGGGAAATATTCCTCTCAGGGGTCTTATCGTGAGTCTTTGATATTCAGGGTTACCCTTTCCTTAGCATTAACAAGGAATGCAAGGAAGCAAAGGAATTTTCCTGCTTACAGTTTGACCTGAAGCACTTCCATAATTTGGAGTGTGCAAGGGAAACCCAGAGTCCCATGCCAGGACCACCTTCCAAGTGAAAACTTTCCTGATGGCTACCCCACTCTTTAACTTTAAAATTGCATGTGTTATACATAGAAAAGTTCATCAAGAGCTAGATGTCTTTTTTTTTTAACCTTGTAATCCCAATAACCAATAAACAGTGTCTGGCACATAATAGATGCTTAATAAATATTTAATAATTGATTGCACTTGATGCCAGAGTCAGGATCCAAAAATAAACCAGAGCACTAGATTGCATGTAAGAAGATGAAATTAAACAGGGATAAATATAAAAATTTCCCCTTGGGTTAAAAAAATGAATTTCACAAATATAAGAGGAGGCATGTTTACACAGAAATTTGCCTCAAAAATATTTGAGATTTCAGTGGGCTGTAAGTTCAGTCTGGCAACATCATCTGGAAGCCAAAAAAACTAATGCAATCTTCATAGCATTAAGAAAAGCACAACATGTAGGATTAAGGAGATGGTAATTCTTTCATCTATTCCACACAGGTGCTAGAGCTCCCTGAGGTTACTTTCTCCCTTTTCTTTATGAAATTCCCTCACTAGAATATAAGGCCCATGAGAGCAAAGACTTTTTTTCTTTCTTTTAATTCCCTGGATTAGCACAATGCTTAGCACTCAGTAATCAATTAATTAGGCTTTTCTGCCTAGGCTGATCCTTAGATGAATGACATACTTTGGACTTGAAGTCTTTCTAGCATTTGTATGGCACTAGTTTAGCCTTTGATAATCCATCATTATGCCACACAGTCAACCATAAAAATATGTGTGTGTGTATATATAGACACACACATATACTCTATACTTGTATTACATGTAAAATAAAAGGTAATGGGAGGTCAAAGGGTGGAAAAGGGGAGCTACTGAGATCAGCTTTCAGACTCTTGGGAAGACCACAAAGAACTGGGAATGAAATCCAGGATTTATTTCATAGTTGTAAAAGATAAACATGTATTTATTAAGCATATATTTTGTGCAAGTCACTGTTGTGAGTACTGTGAATTTTAGATTTACTCCACTCTGCTTAGTCTAACAAAACAGGAATGTCTACACCCCTAGTTAAGAATTAAGTATTGAGAAGGATGGCCTATGACAGACATGTGCTAGCAAATGAAAATCAGAAACACCTGACAGACCCCTGGTCTGTCCTAAGTCAAGCTTAAGCTACCATTGGTACATGTGAGATGCAGGAAAGTGATGTAAAAACGGTCTATATATTTGGCGTCACTTCCTCTCTCCCCTTTTTTTTTGTTGCGGAGAGGTGGCTCTGGTGGTAGTGTCTTGGCATCTTGGTGTGGCGGCAGCTATTGTCCGGCTTTGGTGGTGAGAGTCCTTGATACAATACTGGGGGAAGCTTAGTAACCTAGTTCAGGTGAGGTGTCTTCTCTGAGCTCTTTCAGAGTTTAGGCTGATTCTTTTCTCCTTTACCTTCCAAAACACTATCCTCTTAGGAAGCCTCTAATCTTATAAAGAGACCTTGTGGCAGAGGTCTTTGAACTCCCCCTGGCACAGGCTAGGTGGGAGAAATCCTATATCCTTTCTCTCTCTCTTCTTCTTAATTTCTTCCCTCTATATTAATTAAACCAACATAAAATTTCCAAACTGACTTGAATATTTTATTTGGGATTTTCCCTGGTGACCAACTAAATTTAGGTTATCACAACCCTAAAATTTCCCCTTACAGTCCTAGGGATGCAATATAATGATAAGACAGTCCCTGTCCTCAAGGAGCTTACATTCCACTAGAGGAATACAACTTAAATTAAATCTTACCTCAAATAGAGGTAACTAGGTGGTGGTGTGGATAGAACACAGAGCCTGGAATCAGAACACCTAATTCAAATTTGGCTTCAAACTCAGCTGTGAGATCTTGGGCAAATCACTTATCCTCAATTTACTCATCTATAAGACAATGGTAATAATAACATCTACCTTACAAGGTTCTAATGAGGATCAAGTGAGATGATATTTGTAAAGCATTTAGAACAATTCTTGGTATACAAGATGATCATGTGATTTTGTGCAAGTAATAATGTCTCAGAGTTATTTCTTTACATGTAAAATGGGAACAATTATACCTGTATATTACCTACTACATAGGTTGGTATGAGGGAAGAATTTTGTAAACTTTAAAGCATAAATGTGAGTTATATTACTAACATGTTTCTTCATCTGGACCTGTGATTTCATTTGTAATAGAGAGTTCTCCTATGAGGAATTCTCTATCCACTAAGCTGCCTAGTTGCTCCCATCTCATTAGATTCTACTGCATATCAGCATTTTCTCTGCAATTTTTAGTCTTAGAGAGCTGCTTAAGTGCACTGAGAAGTTAAGTCCTATTATATAGTCCAAGATCTCAAAGTCAACATGTGTCATAGATGATATTTGAACACAGGCCTTTATGACTCCAAGTCTAAGTCTGACTATCTAGTAAATACAGTGCTCTCATGAACATCTTAACTCCCACATGAAGTTTATTCTGGATTCCTTGTGAGTAATGAACATGGGATTCTAAACTGTAGGGGATGAATGAGTGAAAAATGAACATAGCATTTATTAAGTATTTATGTGCAAGGGGGCATCTGGGTGGCTCAGTGGATTGAGAGCCAGGCCTAGAGATGGGATTCCTGAGTTCAAATCTGGTCTCAGACACTTCCTAGCTGTGTGACCCTGGGCAAGTCACTTGACCCCCATTGCCTAGCCCTTACGATCTTCTGCCTTGGAATCTATGCACTGTATTAATTCTAAGATGGGAGATAAGGGTTTAAAAATTAAAAAAAAAAAAGAACTTTTGTGCAAAGCACCATGCTGGTGATATAAATAGAAAAGCAAAATGACCCCTGCTCTCAAGAGACTTACCTTCTAATGGGAGAGACAACACATATGGAAGGTTTCAATGGCAAGTCAATTGAAAAAGTCCTATGGTCCTTAAGGTGCAATAGCAAAAAGAGATGCTAATATTTCTTTAATGTCATTTTCACTGACAAAATCATTTTAGTTCCGGACATTGAACTGTTTGACAATGCCAAGAACTTAAATGGCAAGTACTTCCCTTTTAGGGTCATCAGTAACTGGCTATAGCACCTATTGGAACAGTTGCCAGACTGAATCTCTGAGGACTTTGCTTCTCAGGATGATGGCTGAGGGCACTGTGCTAGAAGTGATGCCACTCTCAAGGCTCTTGGGTTTAAAGTCTTGGGTTATTTCTGTCAGGTTCTGATTGAGGTAATGAAATCCGTGGGAGTGGATGAGATCACCAAGTGAAGTAGTATAGAAGGAGAAGAAAAGAGGTCCTAGGACAGAACTCTGTAGGGATATGATCTGGATGAAGATCCAACAAAAGAGATTGAGAAAGAGTAGTCAGAAAAAGGAGAACCAGGAGAGAATATTGTCATGAAAATCTGATAGAAGAGAATATTGAAGAGAAGAGGTTAAGGAGAACAAGGACTGAGAAAAGATAGTTTGATTTGGCAATTAAATGGTGATTGGTAACTTGGAGAGAGCAAATTCAATAGAGTGATAAGGTTGGAAACTGGATTGTAAAGGGTTAAGAAGAATGAGGAGACAAAGTGCCTGTTGTAGACAGCCTTTCAAGGAACTTGGTCACAAAGGGCAGAAAAGAAAGCAAAAGATAGTTATTTTGTGAAGGAAAGTTTTTTTGAGGATGGGGGAAACAAGGCCATGTCTATAGGTAGTTGGAAAAGAGACAATAGACAGAGATTGAAGATAACAAATGATGTGAGAATAACAAAGGGAAATCTGTAGGAGAGGAGAATGAATAGGAGCACTTGAAAAAGTAAAGAGGTTAGCCTGGGTAAGGAGTAAAGCCACCTCTTCCTGTGTTATGGTGGTGAAGGGGGAGAAAATGGCAGGAGGTGTCTGAGTGATAGAAAATGAGGAAGAGAGGTAAATGACCTCAGTTGGAGAGGTAGAACCATGGGAGTTTTGAGGAAAGATGAAAAGTTTTGAAAGAGCTGCTATGGAGAACAGAAGAGAGAGTTGATAAGAGACATAAAGGATTGCCTAGCAGCAATGAGGGCCCAATTGAGGTTTCATGTAACATAGATATTTGTAGTGGAACCAAATGGTTGTGTGATTCTCTCCACTTTCCTTCAACAACACATGTGTAGGATTGAAAGTGGTGAATAGTGAAGTGATCCAAGACTTTGAAGCTTGGCAGGGTGCAATTGGCAAAATAATAAAGGGACTAGGGAATCAAGAGATTAATACACTGTAGGTTGAATTAGTTGACCAAGGGGTCAAGATGGGAAAAAGAGGGGAGAGTGGCTAGTTCAGGGGAGATGGCCTAGGAGAAAATTGAAGGGTTGGGGGATTAGAGATCATGATGTGGATGAAGAGTAAGGTTTGGAAAGGAAACAGAATTCTTGCACATGGAGGTGTTACATTCGTGAGTAATGGTAAGATCAAGAATATGACTATCTCTGTATGTGACTGAGGTAGGGTAGGGGAGTATGTCAGGGGAAGTGAGTAGGTTGAAAAACTGAGCAATTACTGTTTTTGAGGGTGAGTCATTATGTATGTTGAAGTTTTGAGTTTAAGGGCAGGAGGAAAGAAAAATTGTGATCCATGAACTGAACTCATTAAGGAACTCATTTTCTGCTCTTTGTGACTAAGTACCTTGAAAGGCTGCTGGGGATCTATAGACAACAGATGCCAGAATTTTGGTTGGGTGATAGAAATGAATTACATAAACTTTCAAGGAGTGGTATGGGACCCTGGGTTTCCCTTTGTTGTATACCACAAACTCCACAAGAGTTTAAGCAGGAAAATTCCTTTTCTTCCTTACATTCTTGTAATGCTGAGGAAAAGGTGACTCTGGGCATCAGAGACTCATGATAAGAAAAGACTCCTGAGAGAAATATTCCCCTTGGATTCCCCCTTAGATTTTGAGATGATCACAGACTCCTTTTGGCTCTGCTTTGATACCATCAGGTTGTAATCTAGGACATCTACTTGCTCCCTAAACTATGCTGGTCATCCTCTGTGTCTTCAGGACTCTAACCCCAATCAGGTGACAAATATCCTTCGTTTCTGCCTCACCTCATACCACCATCATCCTTTCTCTAGTCATGTAGCACCTATTGTCAAAAGGGTATAAGAAGGTCAGAATCCATCACCTCTAGAAGGCAGTGACCTATACTGTCCTCCCAACCACTTCAACATTAATACAAAATTAATGAATTTCTCTTTTTATTTCTAAACTAAATTATGAAGTCTTGCATTCTTGCAATGGGTACCTGTCCCAAGCCCAGGGGTTCACCTCAAGCCCCCCACAACAGAAGGGAAAGCTCCTGGGTGATGGAGGTAGAGAAAAAAACCTGAAAGTGGCAATAGGGATTAAGGAGTATTCCAACTCTCTAGGAAGCTAAGTTTCAGCAACAGCTAGATACTAGGTGCTAGAAGATAGAGTGGAAGAAGAAAAGATTTAGGTTACAGGAAAGTTTGTCTTTCTAGAAGGCACTAAGCAAAGGCCAATAATACCTTAGTGTTCTAAGTCCAAACCCCTCAGATTGAAGATCACCAAGCCCACAGACCCTGAGGATACCACTAGGTCATTGGCCCTAAGACTGCTTCCTAATATCTAGACCTCAAAGTTGACCCCAAATATCCAGGTCCCAAGGTCACCAAGCCTGACTCTGAGGTTGCTAGGACCAGTGGCCCTAAGGTTACCAAGTTAACTGACTCAGAGTTTTCCAAGCCCACTGAACCAAAGAGTACCAAGTCTGGAAAAAAAAAAGTCACAAAGTCTCATCCCAAAGCTGCCAAGTCTGAAGCCAAGGTCATCAGTCCAAGTAATTCCAAGGCAGCCTAACCCAGGGTGAAGTGTACCAGTGTGAAGGACCCTAAGGTCAAAGTTACAAACCCTAATTTAAAATTTATAGCCACAATAGAGTGCAATGGTTAACATAAAAAGTAAAGTGAAAATGTTTCTTATAATTGCTTAATATACTGTATAAACAAGATTTCTAAAAGATAATTTTTTTTTACTTCCAGTTATTTTAGTTGTTTTCCCCCAAATATCAAATGAATAAATACAAATGGCATTAAAAGAAAATCTTTACCTTCTGTCTTAGTGACAATTCTAAGCAAGAACTAGGTAAACAAGGTTAAGTGACTTGCCTAGGCTTACACAGCTGGGAACTACCTGAAACCAGATTTGAACCCAGGTCCTCCCAACTCCAGCCCTGGTGCTCTATCCGCTGTGCTATCCAGATGTCCCCCAATAGAATGGCATTTACCTGTTTCATATAATTAATAACATATATAGAGGGTAGAACCTAGATATTGGAGAAGAAGCAGGGAATCTTGAAACCACCATAAAATCCTTTCCAACCAGTCTTAAAATAATGCCACAAAATGAATACTAGAGTGAAAGAACCAACAAGGAGATGGAGCAACTTTCATGCAAAGAACAACTTGAAAGGCAGGCATAGAGTATCTTGTTCAGCGGGGTCAGAGGGAGCACAGCCAGCTAGAGGCTACGACAAGAAGTAAGGTTCAAGCCAACAACAATCTCCTCACCCCACATCTACTGTTCTAGGTTCTGAACCTGGTCGCAAGCCAATATCTACGCCCTGAGACTGAGCCTAAGCCAGTGGCAGTGCAACTCAACACAGACTCCATAAAGTTTCCAAGCAAAACTGCAGTAATATCTGGAATTCCAGGACAAGGCAGTCTGTGCTGAGTGCCCTATCTGTGGCATCCCAGAATGAGGCTGAGTACCCCAGCCCAAACTTATAGTGAGGACTCAAATCCCAGTTTGAGGCATTCTGGGTTGGCATAAACCCAGGGCTAGGCCCTTAGATCCTCAGTGAAGACAGTCTCCAGTGTGCTGGCCTATAGGAGCCCAGACAAAGCTTGGCCTTAACAAATCTCAAGGTGGAGTCCCAGGGCAAGGCAGTCCATAGTGTGCCTGACTTGATCAAGCTAGAGTAAAACCAAAATCCCCAGCCAAGCCTGAGGCTAGACTTTGAGCCCCAGTATAGGGTTGTTCACAGTGCTCTGAGCTCTGCAAGCCATCAGTAGTGTCAGGGAGTGATTGAATCAGCAGTGGGAAGTGGCTTGTAGAGCTCCTGGCCCACAAGCTATCATGCCACCTTGGAAGAACTGAAACTTGAAGAAACCCAGAAATAAGGCTTAGGGTAGCATCAAGGAAGAACTGACGTTTAAGAGCATGCCTTATCCTTCCTGAGAATAGAGCCTACTTTTAAAATAAACGTGAAAGTCAAGAAAAAGCCTGGTAAGATGAGCAAACATAAAACAAAACAAAACAAAACCAGAAACTTTTATGGAGAAATAGAACAAGGCACAGACACAGAAGGGGCCAGTGAAAGCAAAGCACACATATGTAAAACTTCAAAGAAAAATCTGAATTGGTCTCATAGTCTTGAAGAGTTCAAAAAGGATTTTAAAAATCAATTAAAAGAGGCAGAGGAAAAATGGGGGAAAGAAACGAAAACAATGCAAGAAGAAATGGGAAGTACCAGATCTCAAACTGTTCTCTAAAGCAACAATCATTGAAACAATCTGGTACTGGCTAAGGAATAAAATGGTAGATCAATGGAGTCTATTAGATATACAATATATAGGGGTAAATGACATTAGTAACCTAGTGTTTGATAAGCCCAAAGATCCCAGCTTGTGAAATAAGAGCTGTAAAGATTAAAATTTGGGGGGAAGCTGAGGCAGGTAGAAATTAGTTTCTCGCTGCAAGGAGTATTATATTTTTATGAGGTTTATTAAAGGTTAAGGATTAAAGAAAATACAAGTAAGAAAGTCATGTGCTAGGTGGGCCAAGAGGTCCAATTCAATTTCACTCACATTATGAGAGATGGGTCTGCTCCAAAGTGGAAGTAGGGAAGAGGGCTCCAAAGTCTTTACAACCAGGTTAAATACCCCATCTATCTCTCGGCTCAGGTGAGGTTACAAGGCATTTTGAGAAGTGAGCAAGGACTTCTGGGGAATGGAGTCCAGAGTTCAAATCTCCATTTTTACAGAATTCACTCTTTAACAAAAATTGCTGCAAAAATTGGAAAACAGTATGGCAAAAGCTAGGTAGACACCAATATCTCATACCCTATACCAAGATAAGGTCAAAATGGATATATGATTTAGATATAAAGAACAACAGCATAACTAAATTAGGGGAGCACAGAATAGTTTTCCTGTGGAGAAGGGAAGAATTTATGACCAAACGAGAAAGAGAGTATTATAAAATGTAAAATGAATCATTTTGATTATATTAAAACAAAAAGCTTTCGGGGACAGCTGGGTAGCTCAGTGGATTGAGAACCAGCCCCAGAGATGGGATGTCCTAGGTTCAAATCTGGCCTCAGACACTTCCCAGCTGTGTGACCCTGGGCAAGTCACTTGACCCCCATTGCCTAGCCCTTACCACTCTTCTGCCTTGGAGCCAATATACAGTATTGACTCCAAGATGGAAGGTAAGGGTTTAAAAGCAAACAAACAAACAAAAAGCTTTTGTACAAACAAAACTAATCTAAAAGAAGATTAGACTGAGAAAAAAAATTTTTTATAACAAATGTCTCTGATAAAGGTGCAATTTCTCAAATTTATAAAGAACTGAGTCAAACTTATAAGAATATAAGCCATTCCCCAATTGAAAAATGGTCAAAGGACATGAACAAGCAATTTTCAGATGAAGAAATCAAAGCCATCAATAATCATATGAAAAAAAATGTTCTAAACCACTCTTGATTGGAGAAATGCAAATTAAAACAATGCTGAGGTACCACCTCACATATATCAGATTGGCTAATATGGCAGTAAAGAAAAGGGGTAATTGTTAGAAGGGATGTGGCAAAATTGGGATACTAATGCATTGGTTCTAGAGTTGTGAACTGATCCAACCATTCTGGAGGACAATTTGAAACTATGCCCAAAGGACTATAAAACTGTGCATATCCGTTGATCCGGTAATGCCACTACTGGTTCTGTATCTCAAAGAGATAATAAAAAGGGGGAAAGAACCTATTTATACAAAAAGATTTAATAGCTGCTTTTTTGTGTGTGGTGGCAAAGAATTGGAAATTATTGAGATATCCATCAATTGGGGAATGGCTGGACAAATGGTGGTACACGTTGGTAATGGAATACTATTGTACTATAAGAAATGATAAGCAAAATGATTTCAGAAAAAGTTAGAAAGATCTGTAGTAGCTGATGCAGAGTGACATAAACAGAACTGGGATAACAGTGTACACAATAACAGCAATATTGGATGATGATTATCTGTGAAAACTTGACTACTCTCAGCAATGCAATAATACGCGATAATCCTGACAGACCTGTGATAGGGAATGCTGTCCACCTTCAGGGAAATAACTGTTAGAGTCATCTTTCACATCAGTGTATCTTTGATTTTATTTTGGGGTTTTGGTTTATAACTTTGCTCTCACAACAATGACCAATATGGAAGTGTTTTTTGCATGACAATAAAAAGGAAAAAATGAGCTAAATGAAAAAGAGGCTCAAAAGCTCACAGAAGAAAATCATTCTTTAAAAATTAGAATTGGGCAAGTATAAGCTAATGACTTCAAGAGACATCAAGAAACAATAAAATAAAAAGAAGGAAAAAAAGCAGAAGTAAACATGAAATATCTCCTTAAAAACAAGTGACCTGGAAAATAGATCCAGAAGAGACAATTTAAGAATTATTGAACTACCTGAAAGCCACGATTTAAAAAAAAAAAAAAAGTCTGGACATTATAATACAAGAAATTATCAAAGCAGACTGCCCTGATAAATCTGAACAAGAGAATAAAATAGAAATTTAAATTATCCACAGACCACCTCCAGAAAGAAATCCCTATATGACAACTCCCAGGAATATTATAGTTAAATTCAAGAGCCCTCAAGCCAAGGAGAAAATACTGCAAACAACCAGAAATAACATATAGGGGTAACTGGGCTTTAAATCTATTTGTATTTTTTTAAGAGAAGGATAATGATCAGTATTTAAAAAAAATTTAATAGCTTCCATTGGAATTTTTGAAAATCTTGATAAATTGACTACAAAAAGGAGATTACTAAAATATCCTGAAGATAAAGTTAGGTAGGCAAAGGCAAGTTCTGTTCTTCAAAGTCCCTAAACCTAGTTCCAAACTTTTAAAATAGGTGCTTCAGAGGTAAAGCCAAGATGGCAGAGCAACATGAGAAAGTACAGAGTATGATCCCCTCCACAAACTACTCTAAATAGATTTAGAAAGTGTACCAACTCTAATCCTGATGTGAAAATCCAGAAAAAGTCACAGTGAGTCATTTGTTCAACTTAATTTGATATAAGGTGATAAATAGGGTGGTCTATATACAGTTGGATCAGTTCAGACCAGAAGCACATAGCTTGAAGAGCACTCTAGTGGACAAGGGAGGTTGTACACCAAGGCTAGAAGAGGTTCCAGACACAAATGGGGCACCATAATACCCCTACTCAGGTAATATGATAGAGATGGGTGTGAACAGATAATTTAGTTTCCTGCTACTCCTTAACTAGATGATATAGTAGATAGAGTGCCCGGCCTAGATTTAGGAAGATTCTTCTTCCAGAGTTCAAATTTGGCCTTAGACACTAGTCTGAGAAAGGCACTTAGCCTTGTTGATCTCAGTTCTTCACCTTTTGAAGGGAACATTTTCTTATTTTGTACTAGACCTTGACCTTTGTTATGAGGCCTCAGTCATGAGGCCTCAATGTGGCATTTCAACATCCCAGGATTGGTTAGTGCTTATGTTCCCTTCAACTGTTAAATGAACTGGAAAAGGAAATGGCAAATAATTCCATTATCTTTGGCAAGAACACCACAAAAGGGGTCACAGATATTCCTGAGGGACTTTATGGGAAAGAATGTTATCCACATTGAGAGAAAGAACTATGGGAGTAGAAAAGTAAAAGCAAAACACATGACATCACTTATTACATGTATAGATGGGTATTTGATTTGGGCTTTAAGCCTTAAAAAATCACTCTATAGCAAAAATGAATATCATGGAAATAGATATAAAGTGGCAACATTTGTATAACACAATGGAATTGCTTGTTGGCTCTGGGATAAGGGAGAGAAAAGGGGAGGGAAAGAAAATGAATCATGGAAACATGGAAAAATATTTAAAAATGAATAAAGTTTAAAAGAATAAAAACAAACAAAAAAACAAAACAAAAGGGGTCACAGTGTCAAACATTACTGAAAAACAACTAAACAGATTCTATTTGGGTAGCAGATGCAGGGCAAACAGAGAAGGGATCCTGTATAGGGGGAGTGGCATTCCTGGGTTGGGGAGACCATGGGCTGTGTATGGAGAAAGAAGGAAGTTTAGAAGTTAGCAAGAGCAATGGTGTGGTTCAGACCAAGGGTTCACTTCCAATATGTAGCTCACCTTGAAGAGGAAAGTTAAGAATCTCACACCAAAGGGACATCCATAGCTCTGCCACTCTGCATCCCAACTCACTGATAGGAGTAGAGTCTAGCAGAATTCTACTCTTGAACAGATTCAAACCTGGGTCAGGAACTTGTGGAGATCAAGACCAGAAAGGCAGACTTTGCTATGAATCAGATCACTTTGGGAGCACTGAAGCTTGAAGATCCTTAGCATATCTTTTAGATTTTAGAATGACACAAGGCTCACTGGACTACATCTGACCTTCCTCCAGCAGTGTAGCAGAGACCAGCCCTAATATCAAATCTGAAGTTAGGAAGCAAGCTGGGATAATGTGCAGATGAAAAAAAGAACCCCACCATTATGAGAGATTATGGTGTATGGGCACTTAAGGAACAAACATATTAAAAGAGAATTTCACTAAAACATCTGAAAGCAATGCATCAGAGCAAAACACAGATAAGACAAAAACTCAACCAGAATTCTGGGAAGAGATGAAGCAAGAATTTTTAAAAAATGTTAAAAAAATGTTTCTGTAAATGGAATGAGAGTGCTTGAGGAGAAAACAAAATGGAAACAAGATGAGACCTATGAAAGAAAGAATTAGAGAGGGAATTAAAAGCTTGGCACAAGGTATATAAAACCTTGCTCAGTAACTAAGTCTTTGAAAATTTGAATGGACCAAAAAATAAGCCAATGGTTCCACGAGGGAACAAGAAATATTAAAACAAAGTCCCAAGATCCTCCCAAATAAAAGAAAATGTAAGGTATCTCATAGTAAAAGCAACTGAGCTGGAAAACAGATCAAGGAGAAAAAAAATGTAAGAATCTTTGGACCATCTGAACACCATGACAAAATAAAGAGCCTAGATATCACATTTCAAGACATTTTAAATGAAAACTACCCCCTTAGAAAAAGAATGTAAAGTGGAAATAGGAAGAATCTTCCAGGCATATCCTGAAAGAAACTCCCAAATGAAAACTCTCAGAAATATTTAACCAAAATCCAGAGCTTTCAGGCCAAAGAAAAAATACTGCAGGCAGCCGGAAAGAAAGAACTCAAGTACTGAGGAACCAGTTAGGATCATACATGATTTAGTACTCACTACTACAAATGAACAGAGAACTTAGCCAAAAGGCTAAAGATATGGGCAGAAAACCAAGAATAACTTACCCAGCAAAACTGAATATAATGCTACAGGGAGAGAAATGCAACTTTAATGATATAGAGGATTTCTAAGTATTCCTGATAAAAAAAACAAAGTTGTAGAGAAACTTTGAAGTTCAAACACAAGAGTAAAGAGAAACATAAAAAGGCAACATGAATAAATAATGATAAAGTGCTAAACAAAGATAAACTGGTACATTAAAATATAAGGAAATCATATATGTCCCCACTGATCCTATCATCAGAGTTTATAGGAGTCCAATTAAATAAGGCTTGGGAGTAGTTCTGTTACATCTTGATGATTTTAAGAAAAGAATGCAAATAGAGGAGAGGGAGTAAAGGAATACACTGGGAGAAGATGGGAAGGAAAGGAAAGCTAGGGGAATTTATCTCATATAATCAGAGACCACAAGTAGATGTCTATCCAAATAAGGAGAAGGGGATGGAGGGGACCAGCTGACACTTTTGAACGTTGCTCTTGTCTGAACTGGTCAAAAGAATGATGAATACACACATACAGAAATATATTTCATTTACTTGGGATCAGAAAAGAAGAAGAAGGGGTGATGAACTAAATAAAAGAGAAGTAGATTAAAGGCTGGATTAATCCTAAGCAAAACAAAGACTAAGGATATACAAAAATATTTATAGCTTTTTGAAGTGACGAGGAATGATCAGAGGGGATGCCCATAAATTAGTAATGGATGAACAAGTTAAAGTACATAAATGTGATGGAATATTATAGTGCTGAACTCTTATCAGCATAATAACCCACCAGGGTTCCAGAGGTGTAACAATGAAACATTCTGCCTACCTCCCGATAGAGAAGGGAAAAACTCAGAATGTAGAATTAAATACATATTTTTTGGGACGTGAACAATGTAGAAATTTGTTTTGATTAATCATGCATGTTTATAATGGTTTTGTTTTTCTTTTGTTCTCAATTGGGGGTTTGGTAGGGAGAGAGAAGGAGGCAGATTTTAACTGGTTAAACAAATTAAATATTGAAAAAATTAAATTTAAAAGCAAAATTGATATTATAGCATAGGTGGATTTGTTTGAACTTTAAAACATATTTTTTCTCAGCCAGGATTTCATTATTCACTATTTTCACAAATAGGAAATAGTCACCAAGGGGGGAAAAAAAGATAAATTGGAATCTTGAAAATTATAATCTATCATGAAGAGTTTTTGAAATAATGGATTAAATAATGATAAGAAACACTATAAGGAAGATGACAGTCTTCAGGGAGTGCTAAGAAGATGACTAGATCAATAGAGAGAGAGCTGGGCCTAGAATCAGGAAGACATGAGTTTAAAGATGGCCTTGGGCAAGACACTTAGCCTCTCTTTGCCTCAATTTCCTCCACTATAAAATGGGGATAATAATAATCCCTACCCCCAGGGTTGTTGTGAGGATCAAATGAAATGATATTTGGAAAGCACATAGTACTGTGTTTGGTACACTGTGGATCAGTCATTTCAGTGGTATGTGAGCCTTTGTGATCCTCTTCCCCCTTTGGCGTTTTCTTGGCAGAGTGGTTTGCCATTTCCTTCTCCAGCTCATTTTACAGGTGAGTAACTGAGGCACACAGGTTTAGGTGACTTGCTCAGTGTCACACAGGAAGGGTCTGAAGCTGGATTTGAATTGAGATCTTCCTGACTCCAGGCCCAGTGCTCTATCTAACATGCCACCTATACATTTTATAATATTATTACAGTTGAAGAAAGATGTAGGGAGACATTTTTCTGCTGACCATAAGACAGTACCAAAGCAATCAGGCTTTACCTTTGGCAAATGATAAAGAAAGCATATTAATCTTATACTCTGAATTTGAGGCACAAATCTGTCAGAAACAATTTTATTTAATTTACATTAATATACAAGTTATTTTTGACCTACACAGGGAGATGCCCAATCTGGTAGAGCTGCTGGGTGCCTTCTGATAAATCTTCTCCAAGACAATTTCCAGTAACGGGAATCCTGAACAAGAAAAAGGTGGGATTAACAATCCAGAATAATGGCCACTTCTCAGTTCCTTCTTGTACTATTCCCCTTAAGTGGCTTCCCTGCATTAAAGAGGGACTGCCCTCTTTAGTGATCACTAGCTATATAACCTTTATTTGTTTGTTTATTTATTTTTAAACCATTACCTTCCCTCTTGGAACCAATACATAGTATCAATATGTATCAATACTGTGTATTGGTTTCAAGGCAGAAGAGTGATCAAGTCCAGACAATGGGGGTTAAGTGACTTGCCCAGGGTCACACAGCTAGGAAGTGTCTGAGTGTTCAAATTTGAACCCAGGACCTCCCATCTCTGGGCCTGGCTCTCAATCCATTGAGCCCAGTATTTACTTATTTTTTTTAAAGAAGAAAGGTGAGTCTGGTGATGGATAAGAGGAGAGTCCCTTTGGGTGGATTAATAGCCCAGTCACTTCAGGGGTGGGGAAACCAATCAGATAACCTAGTCTAGAGAGCTGTTTGGTTATCACCTTTAATCCATTTCCTTAAGAAAGGCTTTGGCTTTTCTATCCGTTTTCTCTATAGAGGATTTTAGGCTGGAAAAAAGTATTATTTTTAAATATTTCTAGTTGAATTGAAAAAAATTTCTGCTGTGCTTCTATACATATGCCTGATAAAGGTAGGTAGGTTGAGAATGCTGCTCTGGTTTCCATAAATTACTTTTTGTTCTAACTCAAATCCATTTGCATGCTACATCAGGGAGGCTCTGGGGAGTATTTAACCCTATGTTAAATAGTTATCTCTAATCAGATTTTGCTCTCCCCAGGACTGAGAGGTTTAAAAATTCTTATCTTCGCATAGAATGTTCTGCAGGTCTTTTGTTCTTTATGCTGGTGGCTGTAACTAAAGCTCGGTGAAGTTCTGCTTATCAGCAAGAGGGTCTAGCTACTGTTCTCTAGGAAACTGAGGCTGAATTAGCGTTGTTAGCCCTAAAGAAGGGGCTCAGAAGATAGTGGTGTGTAATTGGAATTTTGTACCCTTGAACTACATTTCCCAGCATCCCTTTCCTTTTGTCCCCACCTTACTTCCTTATGGGTTGTACATAAAAGTTTCTAGAACTCCGCCCTCTCTCTGCTCCCACGTGTGGTCCTGGAAGCTCCTCTTTACTAAGACGATCAGTTTCCTTTACTTCAAGTTATTATTAATAAATCTTATAAAAATATAATACTTAGAGTATTGGATATTAATTTTTAATCTTACAGTGGTAGAGAGTAAGACTCAAAAATGTCTACCTAACTGTAAACGAGCACTCTATTGCAAATAGTAATAATATGGAAATAGGTCTTGATCAATGACGCTTGTAAAACCCAGGGGAATTGCGGCTACAGGAGGGGGTTAGGGGAGGGGAGGGAAAGAACATGAATCATGGAACCATGGAGAAATATTCTAAATTAATTAAATAAGTAAAATTTCAAAAAAAAGTCTACCCAATGAATTCCTTCTATTAGAGCAAAACTATGGTCAGCTAAATAATGTGTCTAGCAGAAACCTTCGCTAGCAAAGACCTTCAACACTACTGTTACCATGGGTGCAGAGGAGCGATGGACACCACTGTTACCATGGGCACAGAGGAGCGATGGACACTACTGTTACCATGGGCGCAGAGGAGTGATGGACACCACTGTTACCATGGGCGCAGAGGAGTGATGGGCGTAAGGAGAGCATCATATTGATACCTCCAGATACCATGATATTACCACAAGATAACTGGGCATAGGGGTGCCCCCTCCACCCTGGCTCTCATGCTCATACGCCGTCCCTACTTATGCCCACTCTCCCTACTGCTGGTTTGCATTTGTGCAAGGATTCATAGTTTATAGGGGAAGGGGGAATGGTGGATGTTTGATTGAAAATCTCTTTTTATCAGGCCTTTACTTTAAATTAATTGTATCTTCTGGCTAAGGAGAAAAAGGATCCAGTCAGTGGGGGCTAGTCACCGACTGGTTTTGAGTGGATGTGGACCCCCAGAGTACTCTGAAGGCGTCATGTTCGAGAAGTGGGCATCCGAGATGCTATGGCAAGAACGTTGGTATTTCCTCAATGTCGTCCAAGAGAAAGAGAGGCTTTTTGGTGGCTACAAATATCTAGTGAGAAAGCTGAGCTCCATAGGGGAGTCAGGATGATTCTCAGCTCTCTGACCTAGCTTGCATCATCCGGAATGGTGCCCACGCCCAGTTCTGTCCCCTGTTCTAGATGGAGCAAGGCTAATCCCTCTTCCCTTTGACAGCTATGGCACCCCCTTAGCCTTCTTTTCTGTAGGCTAAACATGCCTTCAACTGACTCTCATATCTAACGAGTTTATTGGGTTCAGGGCACTAAGGCTCTGCCATTGATTTAGCTTTGAGGAGGTCCGTGTTCCAAAGTCCAGACCCCAAGAGTTGTTCCTCCTTCAGGCTTCTGACTGGCAAAGCAATAGTGACAATACAAGAGCATAGAAACTATGCCTGATGCTGTATCTTTGCTGAATAGCTTTTCCTTGTTGTTGCTAAGTAAAACCTCCTTTTGTTAAATATTAGATGAAAATGTGAATATTTCATTTTTTTCCAGGCTTGAATCTGGCCTGAGTCAGGTCTTTTTCATGACATGCCCCCCAAGAAAGCCTCTGGTGCCCAGAGATGGGAGATCCTGGGTTCAAATCTGACCTCAGACACTTCCTAGCTGTGTGACCCTGGGCAAGTCTCTTAACCCCCATTGCTTAGCTCTTACCACTCTTCTGCCTTGGAGCCAATACACAGTATTGATTCTAAGATGGAAAGTAAGAGTTTAAAAAAAAAAGAAAGAAAGAAAGCTTCTGGTGGCTGATTTGTTTCTGCAAGCCCCTTGGTGCCAAGAAGGGGGTGCCCTGAATGATAGATACTGGTATTCTAATAAGGAGGGGGGAAAGGAAACAAGCATTTGTTAAGCACTTACCATGTGATAGATAAGAGCTAAATACTTTACAAATATGATCTTGTTTGAGGCTTACAATGGCCCTGAGAGGTAGGCATTGTTATTATCCCCATTTTACAACTGAGGAAACTAAATCAAAGGTTCTATGACTTGCCCAGAGTCACACAGCTAGTAAGTGTTTAAGGAAGGATTTGAATTCAGGTCGTCCTGACTCCAGGCACTCTATCCATTGTGCCAACTAGACAAGAAAGGTAGCTCCTTTCATTAGGTGCATTTATTATTTTTTGCCTTACAGATCACTTCCCAAAGACCAGTCACTCTTAGGTGAATGAATAAAATCTAATTGATAAGCCTACTTAAGTTGGTAATTAAATAGTGAAATGCCATGTTCCTCGGGTACTCGTTGGGAAAGGCCACGATGGCAATGGGAAATGGAGTGGCAATCACAGAGGCTTTGGAGATGAACAGCACAGAAAGTGCAGAGACAAGGGGTGAATGGGGTGCTGAGGCAGATGGCCGCGGAGGGTGGGATCATGGAGGAAGGCAGGCGGCTGGAGAGGATGAGGAGGGGAGACACAAAGAAGATCACACATAACCATGAGTTCCAGATGGGAGCATTCAGAGGCACAGACTCAATGGAGCAGAAAGAGTGCTGGGGGGCAGGAGGATCATTTTTATCGGGGTTCTGCGGGGGAACAGAACCCCTCTTATGGGTGCCACTTTGGGGTTAGTTCATTTACATATGCAAATCATTTCAAAGTTGTCAGTAAAACTTTAACATGAACCTGTCTATATTAGCTCAAAATGATCAGAACCATTTGGTGATCTGCTGGTCTTTACTGTGGAGGTCTGGAACGTGTCTGGGATTTCCACGTCACAGGACCAAAGGGTCCTGACAGCAGCGCCTAGATGGCTTCCCCTGATCCAGCCCTTATTAAATGGAGGCGACTCTCGGTTAATATATGACGCAGATTATAGATGATGTCCCTTTGATCTTTGGGATGGCTCGTACGTGACTTCCAGGTTGCCCTTTGCCATCTTACTTCCTGCTGCTGCCCTTTCAGGCCGGCTACTGAAATACTTAATATTCTAACTAGAAGGGAATTGCGGTCAGGGGAGCCAGAACGAGATACAATTTTAACACACCTGTAAAGCCGAGGATTGGACAGGACAGTGACGACACCAACGAGGGATCCCCCCCTTCGTATAGCTCTGGGCAGCCAGCTGCCTCCATTGCTCTACATCAGGGAATATACTTGAGTTTACTTTACCCTACCCCCTAATATCCATAAAGAAGCCACATGGGTTTCAATAACCCTCGTAATAAGTTATTCTGCTTGTGCAAACCGTCATGATCAGAAACCACAACTATGGTGTGACACAAATGTCCTAAAACCCCATGTCTCATTAGGAGCCATCCCACTGATTGGCCATCTTTTTCCCCTCTTGGATTCCTTCTTTGGCGGTGGATCCTATACCCTTCATGTTTTTATATTCACTACTATAAAAAATGCACAGGGGAGGGGGCACAGCTGGGTGGCTCAGTGGATTGAGAGCCAGGCCTAGAGATGGGAGGTTCTGAGTTCAAATGTGGCCTCAGATACTTCCAAGCTGTGACCTTGGACTTAACTCCCATTGTCTAGCCTTTACCACTCTTCTGCCTTGGAACCAATACACAATATTGATTCTAAGGTAAGGTAAGGGTTTGTTTTTGTTTTTGTTTTTGTTTTAAATGTGTAGGGTATATCAACATACTTTCTCTTACTCCAAAGAATCAGAGTCAAAATACCATAGCCCTTGGGGAAGATGACCGAGAAACTTTTTTACTTCTTTTTTTCTCTTCTAAAAACCCTTAGCTTCATCTTAGATTCAGTATTATCAGTTTCAAGTCAGAAGAGCTGTAAAGGCCAGACTGGGGTTTAAGTGACTTGCCCTGGGTCATACAGCTAAGAAGAGTCCCATTACCCACCAAAACTTTCATATAGGGGTTTGTGCCCTTTTCTGCTGGCCCATTGAAAGCAGTTTGATTTTTAAAGATTCACTGTATTAAAACAACATCAACAAAACCTATCAGAATTCCAGCCTTTCCTCTCCTGACTTACCATCTTCCCTTCTTTTCCTGCCCTCTCTAGCTTCTGTGCATTTAGGCATCCTTTTCTCCTACCCCTGGAATAGACCCTTACCCAGCCCTTTATCCTCCCGTGCCCTGATCTCTGCTTGTTAAAATCTTATCCTTCCTTTAAGGCCTGGCTTAGCTGCTGCTTTCTCCATGAAGGCTTCCTTGACCCCACCAGCTGGAGGTGATTTTTCCCTGTTCAAATTTCTTATCACATGTAGAACTGACAGTTCCTTTGCATGGAAGGCATTCTGCTTTGTATTATATGGGTCATAGGCTGTCAGAGCTGGAGGAAACATTAGCGATCTAATCGAGTCCCTTCCTTCTGTCTGAGAGGAACCCGTGGTCTTGATTATTGGTTCACGTCTGCCCCTCTTCTATTGTAAGCTCCTTACAGGCAAGGATGGTTTTATTTCATCTTTGTACCCTCAGCACTGAACTGTGTCCTAATAATAATGATCATCATAATCAATTATTAATAAGTGTTTATGAAGTCAAACTGGGGTTGAACCCTGGGAATGCCCAACCCTATGAGTTAGTGAACCAGGGATGGGCTTCGGGGGAATGGATGTGCCTGCTTTCCCAAGCTCCTCTGGAAGAGAGAGTTGAGTCTTTAACTCTTGGGTCATAGGACTTCGAGTTGGAAGGGACCTTAGACAGAACCGAGTCTAATCTCCTCTTTTTACAGATGGGAATAAGTGAGACACAGAGAGATTAAGTGATTTGCTCAAGATTACCAGAGAGTAAATATTAGGATCAGAATTTGAACTCAGGTCTTCTGATTCCAAATCCAATTCTCTCTATAATGCCATGTTGCTTGCATTAGAATCTTATCATTTTGGACTCTTTAGCAGAGTATAGAGAAACTCCCCTTTGTCCTCCCTTCACCCCTCGCCCTTATCGGCAGGTTGCTCAGACCCCATCTGGACTGTTTGACTACTCCCTTGGATGAGAGGGGAGTCAGCAACTCCATTCCTTGTGATGAGAGAGAGGACCTCTCGACTTTATCTTCTATCTTGTCTCCACGCCCTCCAGATCCCCTATTGTCTGACCTACTGACGCCACCTAAGGCCCTCTGTCACCAGCCCTGCCATATTACCTGTAGGACTTGCAAAATGTTCCTTTTCTTCTATCTCTTATCTTTTCTAATTAGAATGAGCTCCAATTTTCCTGCTTCTATCGCTAGCATTTAACAGCCATTGGCACATGATAAACATTTAACAAATGCTTTATTACAGATTGATTAATTTCGTCTTAGATCTCCCACAAACCCAAGCTCAGGGGCTATGTACGTAGTAGGTGCATAATAGACATTTGTTGAATCGAACCGTCCTGTTTTTGCTATTGCAGCAGCAGGAATCAGGCCGCTGTTGAGATGACAGATGTCGGAAGAAGGGTCCAGCCCTCCTCTTCAGCATATGGCTCTAGTTAAGAGCCCGTGAGGCAGCCTTGCATCCATGTGACATGGCTTTCCTGCTCCGCTTTGCCTTTTTACACACACCTCATGTTCTGTCCACTGAAATACGTGCCAGGCTATTGTTGGACAGTGCAAGTACTCTTTCTTCTTCATTGGCAATTTGTTTTTTATTTTGTTTTTGTTTTCTTCCTGTAAAAGGATGACATCTCTGGCTGAGAAAAGGCACATAAAAAATTCCAGTCATTGTAATCTAATCAGACGTGCCATATTGACTTTAAGAAGCTGTTCATTTGTTTCTTGAAATGTTGGATGAGGCTGGATTCTAACATTTGATAATATCAGTACCAGCACGTTCACCTACTCTTGTGGATAGAAATGAATGTTTCTTTTAAACATATCAAAACCAGCCCCTGGTGCAAATGACTACCACTTCGGGGGATTGGGGAGGAGGGGGCAGTGTTTCCGAGAGGTCCATATTTTATTTTCTCAATTCAGAATGAAGAGTAATGACCAGATGCAAAATGACCTTGCTCGGTCATAAAGCTGTAATAAAGGCTTATAAAATTTGAAGGCAGATGGCGCCAATGATCCAGACTGGTTATATTTCTTTTTTTTCTTTCTTTCTTTTTTTGGGAAACTTCCAGCACTTTTATTTATGTAGGATTTAGAGCTGGAAGGGACACCAGAGGTCATATAGTTTGACTTTTTCCTTTTACAGAGGAAGAAACTGAGGCCCAGAGAGGATAATTTACTAGTTCTGGGTTAGAGGTTAGGGACGGAAAATCCTTTAGAGATCATCTAGTCCAACCTTCTAATTTGATAGAAGAAACAGGACCAGACTAGGGAAAATAGGCACCCAAGGTTACTGTTTACATGAATATACTATGTCATAGCCCTGACACTATTTTGTAGACAATCCATTTATACACATTTGAGTTGAGAGAAAGACCATGCTGTTGAGTATAGATTACTGATTATTAGCACTAGAAGAAACCTTAGGGTTCAGAGTGTCATAACTGTAAGGGATGTTAAGAAAAGAATATACAACATAAAATCAAAGGCTCATAGGGCTGGCCATGGGTCAATCCTTTCCTTTTATAGAGGAAGAAACTAAGTTCCAGATAGGAGAATAAAAGGGGGAGGGGGCAATGATTAAGCATTTACTTTGTGCTAGACTATTCTAAGTGTGGGGGATACAGATACAAAAGCGAGGCTGCTTATATTCTAATAGGGCATAAATCTTTAATCTCTTTTGTGTCATGGACCCCTTTGATGAACCTGGAGACCCCTTCTCAGAGTGATGTTTTTCAAAAATAATTGGAAAAAATATTAAATTTAAGTCAGTGTCTAGTGAAAATAAAGATATAAATTATTTTCCCATCTAAGTTCATGAACCTCTGGAGGGATCCATATACTCCGTATTAGGAACCCCTATAATAGTAGAAGATGGCACATATATTAGAAAGGTGACTAGGGAATGGAATAGCTGAGGAATCACAGGGATGGCAAAATGTTGACCTATAGGGCCGTCCATAATATGACCTTTCCAGAAACATTAGTAGTATGACCAGGTATGGTGTCAGCCAGCCATAATTCCTCCTTCTGGAGAGGCTGAGGCTGGTAGATGATTTGAGTTTGGAAGTTCTGAGCTGCAGTACGACTAAAAATGATCAGTTGTCTTTATTGCCTAACACCAATATGGCAATCGTCACCTCCTCTCTCCAGCCAGGAGCAGACAGCCTAAGTGGGATAAACAGGTCCAGGTTGGAAATATAGTAGTCAAAGTTTCCACGTTCATCAGCAGATCCTTGGTCAGGTCATGAGTGATCACTGCACTTCCATAGTTGGCAAGATACAAATATCATTTTCGAAATACCAAACAAAACAATGAGAGTATTGCCATGTTGATTTGAATGCTATGTCAAAGTGGAATGGACCACTATGAGAGCCAATGAATCTTCCTCGTTGCGGGTCTTTAGGCAAAGGATGGGAGGCAATTTGTGAAGGTGATAGGAGGATTCTTTTTCAGGCACAGGTTGGACTGAATGGCTACTGAGGTCTCTTCCCATTCTAACCTTCTGAAATTCAGTGAGAAAAGAGAAATAGGGAGATCAGAAATTTGCAAATTCAGAAAAGGTTTAAAGGCAAGGGAGGAAAAGGGATGCTCTCACCAAATATCAACTACACTGTGACTATTAGCTTGAAGAAGGCTCAGTGGATAGATTTTCAGGCCCATAGTTAGGAAGAACTGAGTTCAAATCCTTCCTCAGATAATTACTAGCTGTGTGACCTTAGACAAGTCACATAGCCTTTGTTTGCCTGTTTCCCCATCTGTAAAATATGATAATAAGAATGCCTACCTCCCAAGGTAGGCGAAAAAATATGGATTGAAGATATGGACATGAGGATTGAACAAAATATTTGTAGAATGCTTGGTACAGTGCCTGCCTGGCATATAGTATAGGTACTATAGAAATGTTAGTTATAATTTATTTATCCATCTAGTGATTTATTTATTCATTACTCTTAAACCACAGGTTTTTAATCTGGGGTGTGTGAACTTAAAAAAAAACCACACAACAAAAAAACCTTTACCTTCTGTTTTAGAATCAGTATGAAGTATTGGTTCCAAAGCAGAAGAGAAGTAAAGGGCTGAGCAATGGAGGTTAAGTGACTTGCCCAGGGTCACACAGCTAGAATGTGTCTGAGGCCAGATTTGAACTTAAAGCCTCCCATCTCTCTAGGCATACCTCTCTAACCACTGAACCACCTAACTCTCCCAAATTTGTGAACTTTTAAATATATATTTATATATATTGATAACTGTTATTTTGATATATAGATTCACCAAATAACCAAAGGTGTCCCATGACAAAAAAAGGATTAAGTACTCATTTTAATACAAATCCAAGAATATCTTGTTCTGCTTTACATAGTAGAAGGGAAATGGCCTAATGATCCAATAGGCCAACAGAATAGAATTCTTTTAGAGCATTCAAGTATACTTGAAGACATATTTAACATGAAGCACCACCATATCTCCCCCCAATGACCACATAAAATCCAGTGTCCTGGACCCTATATAACATTAAGGATACAGATGCAGGCTTTGGCACCCTCCCTTCAGTCCCATATCAGATCTCCTTCTGCCCCATTCTCCGAACACTCTGTTTCTTGCCCTAGTCCAGCCAATATTTACTAATTACAAGGTTTGAACCTTGACTCTGCTATATATTACTTATGTGATGCCTGTATGCCTCCAGATGAGTCCCTTAACCTTTCTTGGAGTCAGTTTCCTCATTTATTTATTTATTTTTATTTTTTTAAACCCTTACCTTTTGCATTAGAATCAATATTATATATTGGTTCCAAGGCAAAAGAGTGGTATGGACAAAGCAATGGGGATTAAGTGACTTGCCCAGGATTACACAAAATAGGAAACACCCGAGTTCAAATTTGAACCCAGGACCTCCTATCTCTAGGCCTGGTTCTCAATCCACTTAGCTACCCAACTGTCCCCAGTTTCCTCATTTATAAAAAGAGAAGGTTTGGATAAGAAAAAATAACCCATCCAAAGTCACCCAACTAGTTAGTTGTGGGACCAAGACCAGAATCCAGGCATCCAACTCCTTATCCAGTCAAAGGCTAGAGCTGGAAAGGACTTTAGAGATCAGCAAATACAATACTCTCATTTTGAAGATGAGGAAACTGAGATATGGTTGGTCACAGAGAGATTAAGTGCCTTAGTCACCCAGTCTGAGAGCAGATTTGAACCTAGGTCTTCCTGGCACCAAGCCCAGTGCCCTTTCTCCTAAGCCATGTAGTGTTCCTTCCACCATGCCCTACTTCACTTAACTAACAAAGATGCACTTCTCAGACATACAGCAACACTGAGAGAATTGGTACTCATAATAAAAGTCATTTTCCAAACCGGATTTAGAGAGACATCTGGGATTAAGATAATAGTTCTGTAAGTTAGCAAAATCATGGAAAAGAAGTTGAAGAACCAGTTTCCCCATTTGGTTTGTTTTGCCCAAAGCTTGATAATATTCAGTCACCCCAGGACTGACATTTGAAAAGCTTGCTCTTTTGCAAGATTTCAATTCATTTCCCCTTTCCACCTCCTCTCAGTCAGTAGCAATCAAGTCTATCATTTAGTCCTTGGGATAAAAAATGCCACTTTGTACCTGGGGAGTGCAATGCTGAAGTTAGACTTTGCTTCTTTGTAATGCTATGTTACAAATCTGAATGTATAATGCTTTTTCATTAGCATCACACTCACTAAAGTGGAAGGGAAGGGAATTTTGCTGATAATTTCCGGAGGAATCAGGAAGGAGTTATTCCTTGTGATCTGACCCCTTTGAACAAAGAGAGAAGGCAGATTTCTCATCTTCCACAGGAAACATCATTCACTCATTTCCCGGGCTGAGGACACTAGAGTTTTTTGGAGCAGAGGGTAATTATAAGCCTTGTGGAATATAAGAGGAAGCTATTAGGTAGCTTTCTCTTTATCCTAATCATATGTATTCCCTCAGGACTGAAAGTTCCACCTCCTCCAGGAAACCCTCCATGACCACTCCCTTAGTTTATACTTTTTTCTTTAATATAATGAAAGGAGCAAGGAAGTCTTGAAGTCACTTTCACAAAATCCTCAAAATATTGCTTAAGAACTGGGATAAATAGGTGCCACTATGGATAAAATATTAGATTTTGAATCAGGAAAAACTGTGTTAAATCCTTACTAACTGTGGGACCTGGGCAAGTTATTTAGCTTCTGTTTGCCTCAGTTTCTTCTTCTGTAAAATGGGATAATAATGTTCCTACTTCCCAGAGTTGGGAGGGTCAAATGAGAAAACAATTGTAAGGTGCTTAGCACAGTGCCTGGCACATAGTAAGCACTATATAAATGGTAGCTATTATCAAGGGGCCTTAGAAATCATCTAGGCCCATGCCTTCATTTTACAGAGGAAGAAAAGATGGAGGAAGTGATTTGCCCAAAGTTAGAGAGGAAGACTCATTCAGCTCTTGCAGAAGTTGAAACTGAGCTGAGGTGGAGCTCAAATTTCATAGTTTCAAAGACTCTTGAAAGTTGGAGAGCACCTTAGCTCACTCAACAGTCAATCAACAAGAATTTATTAAACATTTATTATTTGCCAGGCACTGTGCCATGTACTAGAAATACAAGGAAAGGTTAAAAAAAACAAAACAAAACAAAAAAAGCACATGGCCCCTTGCTCCAAAGGAGCTCAAAGTCTAATGAGGAAAGCAATAAATAAATAACCAGGTCAGTACAAGACAGACACAGCTTAGATGAGGGTTAACTTCAGAAGGGAAAGCACCAGCAGCCTTGGGGGTACTGGGAAAGGCAACCTGTAGAAGGTGAGGATTTGAGCCAAGACTAGAAGAAAGGCAGAGAAAGTAGGAGGTGGAGGGGAGGAGGAAGAATGTTCCAGACCTGGAGGCCTGTCAGGGTGAAGGCAGATGAGGATACGAAGTGTGGTGGTCAAGGAGGCCAGTGTGGCTGGATTGGAGACTGTATGGAGGGAGTACATCATAAAACTGGGAAGGGGAAGGGGCCAGGTGGGGCCAAGTAGAGGCTTTTATGTTTCTTCCTGGAGCTAAAAGGAAGCCACTGGAGTTTATTGAGCGCCGGGGGGGTGAGGGGGTCACATCCACTTAGAGATCACTTTGTCCAGCCTCCGAGTTTTATAGAGGAGGAGACAGAGGCAGCTCAAAATGAGGGCCAGAGTTAATCAAACTCTTCTGTTTGGCATTTAAGGTTTGTTGCAAATTGACTCCAACTTACCTTTCCAGATATGTTATATATTATTCCCTTTCACCTTCTCTGTGTTTCAGGCACACTGGCTTTCTTGTGACTCCCCAGGCTAATCCCTGTTTTGTCTAGGTCAGACTCCAAAGGCCTTTTCCCCAAGCCTTGAAAGCACCTCTCTTTAGAACCTTTCATTTCCTTCAGAGTTCAGCTCAACTATCACCTTCTACAGGAAGCTCTTTTTTATCCTATCCAGTCTCCAGGACCTTCTCTCCTCAAATTACCTTGTATTATGCATTTACTTTCCATATATTTTATATGTACTGATATGACCGCATCATTCGCTAGCAATAGGAGATAAACTTGTTGAGGTCAAAGATTGCTTCTTTTTTTGGTCTTTGTGTCCTTAGCACCTAGCACATAATTCCTGCCACATAAGAGTGCTTCATATGGATTGTTTGATTGATTGAGTGAGTGGGGACTGAAATTCATAAGAAGAACATAGTTGTCATTTAATAAATGTTTCTTTTGTTCCTTCCTTCCCATGATTCTGAAGAATGAATGGGCTACTGGCCTGAGGGGTCTAGCCTTCGGAGCCAGTCCACAGCATCCCTACTATTCTCAGGCAGAGAAGAGTTTGGGAGCCACCAAAGTGAGTTCTCTGTCCCCTCCCTGTGACCCTGTACATTTCTCTTCCTGGGGCAAATACCACCAATCTCTCCTTTAGGATCTTCCCTTTCCTTCAGTAAGAAGCTTTGGAGCCTAGTCTGTTGTTAATAGCTTTTTAAAAATTCAAAATGTTATTTTATTTTTAGTAACAAAATCTCTCCCTCTCTCTTTCTCTTCCACTCAAATGGGAAGACAAGAAAAAAAATCCATCACAAATATGAATTCAGTCAAAACAAATTTCTGCTTCATTATCATCATCATCAATCATTATTTATTAAGCACCTACTATGTGCCAAGTACTGTATTAAGCACTGAAGATAAAAAAAAAAGGCAAAAGACAATTCCTGCTTTTGAGGAGCTTACAACCTAATGGGAGAGACTAGAGCAAGACAAATAAATATAAAGCAAGCTGGGTACAGGACAAGTAGGAAAAAATGAACAGAAGGAAAACAATGGAATTAAGAGGGGATAAGAAAGGTTTCCTGTGGAAGTAGAGATGCAGTGTCTTGTTCATAGGACAGCCAGGAGGGGAGGATGGAAGAGCACAGGTTGGGCAGTAAGATGTAAAAAAGATTGGAAAGGGAGGAGGTGGGGCTTTGAATGCCAAATAGAGCATTTTCTATTTGCTTCTAGAGATGATGGGAAGTCACAAAAGTTTATTAAGTAGGGATAGGAGTGAGGGGGTGTGGATGATATGATCAGACCTACTTTAGGAAAATCACTTTAGTGTCTCAATAGAGAGAGGATTGGAATGGGGAGACTTGAGGCAGGAAGACCCACTATAAGGTTATCAGGTTATATAATCCAGGAGGAAGATGATAAGGGTTGTACCAGAGTGGAGGCAGAAGAGAGAAGGGGATGTTGGAAAGATGGAATTGACAGGCCTTGGTGACAGCTTGAATAGGGTGGGGGTGGGGGAGATGGTAAGGAATCCAGGATGACTCCTAGGTTGTGATCCTGAGGGAATGGGAAGATGATGTTGCCTTCTATAGTAATAGGGAAGGTAGGAAGAGGGGAGGGTTTAGGGAGAAAGATAATGAATTCTGTTTTGGACATATTGAGTTGAAGATGTCTACTGGACATCTAGTTTAAAATATCTGAAAGGAAGTTGGAGATGCAAAATCAGAGGTCAGGAGAGAGATTGGGCCAGGAAAGGTAGATTCAAGAACCACTACTGTAGAGATATTAATTTAATCCATGGAAGCTGAAGAGATCACCAAGTGAAGTAATAGAGAGGAAGAAGAGAAGGGGGCCCAGAACAGAGCTCTGAGGGATTGCTTTATCTTTAGAAGGTGGTCTGGAGGAGGATCCAGCAAAGGAGATGGGGAAGGAGTGGTCAGATAGCTAGGAGAGAACCAGTAGAGAGTGGTATCCTGAAAATCTAGAGAGAAGATAGTAAGAAGATCGGCAGTGTCAAAAGTTGCAGAGAGGTCAAGGAGAATTAGGAATGAGAAAAGGCTATTGGATTTGGGCAACTAAGAGATCTTTAGTAATTTTGGAGAGAGCAGTTTTGGAGGAATGATGGGGTTGGAAGCCAGACTGTAAGGGTTTAAGAAGAGAAGGAAGGAGAGGAAGTGGAGGCACCTATTGTAGAAGGCCTTTAAATTTTTTTTAAAATTATTTTTAAAACAATATTCTATTTTCCCACAATTACATGTAAAAACAATTCTTAACATTCTTTTAAAAAAAAATTTGAGTTCCAAATTCTTTCCCTCATTTCTTCCCATCCCTTCCCCCTCCCTGAGACTGTAAGTAATCAGATGTAGATTTTATACATGCAATTATTTAAAACATTTTTCCATATGAGTAATTTTGTGGAAGAGCTCTCAACCAAAAAAAAATGAAGAAGGAGAAAGAAAGTGAAATATAGTATGTTTTGGCCTACATTTAGACTCCACCAGTTCTTTCTATAGAAGGCCTTCTCAAGGGCAGAAGGGAATGATAATAAGGATGGAAGGATCAAGTGAAGATGTTTTCAGGGAAGGGGAGACATGGACAAGTTTGTAGGCAATAAGGAAATGTAGCCAGTAGAGGGAGAGATTGAAGATAACTGAAAGAGTGGGTATGACAGAGGGGGCAATCTGTTGGAGGAGACAAGATGGAATGAGTTAGTCTTGGTAGGGAAGAAATCCATTTGATCATGTGAAACAGAGGTGGAAGAAAAGAGTGGCAGAAGGCATCTGAGTGATAGGAGACAAAGAAGAAAGAAGAGGGAATTCATGCAGAATGACCTCCATTTTTTTTCTGTAAAATATAAGGCAAAATTATTGTTAAAGAGAAGGGGAGAGAAGGAGACATAAGAAGTCTGAAAAGGGGTGAAAAGGTTTGGAAGAACTACAGTGGAGAGTGGGATAATGAATTGAAAGGAAAGTATAGAAGGGCTAACTAGCAGCAAGGCCCAGTTGAAGTTGTGTAACATAAATTTGTAGTGGACTCAGAATGGTTGTGTGACTTTCACTGCCTTCATTTAACAAGCAATGTATAGGAGCAAAGGCAATGAATAATGGGAATAATCCAAGGGCAAAGCTTGGCCAGGCTTAATTAGTTTTATGATATGGCAGTGGGTGGAGGTGAGAAGGGGGGTAGGGGTGAGGGGGGGTAGGGGGCTAGGGATTCAAGAGATAAGGACTATGTAGAGTTTAATTGGTTCCTCAAGGAAGTGGCCAAGATGCAAAAAAGAGAGATTGGCTAGTACAGGGGGAATGGGTCAAGGAAATGGAAGTCAGTAAAGATGGAGAGTTGAATTATATAAAGAAAGGAAGACAAAGGGAGAGAGGTAAGAAACCAATAGATTATGGTCACATAATAAGGGAATTTCAGAATTCTTGATTATGGAGGCAGAACATTTGTGGGTGATAGCATGATCAAGGGCATAACCGTATTCATAGCTGAGGATGAGTGAAACTATCACTCCTGGGAAGCAAAAAAGTTGAAGGACTCAATGGTTAGAAAAATTGAGCGAGAATCTTATCCCCTGATAAGTTAAGGAAAGAAGCTGGCCTGGCTTGTGTTCATGGTGGTCATTCTGCCTTCATGGAGAGGGGAAGAGCCCACTGGAAGCTAGCTTGATGGACAGTGCTTACTTTATTCAAAATAAATTTATTGATCGAAGCTTGAGCCTTCCTTTCCAATTTATTGATCAAAAGTCCAACAGTCAAGAGAAAAATTACCCACTCTTTTTTTCTCTGCTGTCATCGTTGGTCCTTTCAGTACTTGTATTGGGCTGTATGCCTAGAAAAACATTCCTTTTCCAGCCTTGACCTGGGTGTAGGTGGTTTTCCTATTAGCTGCTTAGAAAGGGCTTGAGTTGGGTCCCTCAATAGATTTTTCATGTATATTTACTGCCTCACTGTAGCTCATCACAGCTTCTGGTGGAATCGTTTAATAAAAATAAGAAACTATAAAAAGTGTTTTTAAATCTGGAAAAAATTCTTATCTTTCATTTCACATTTTCATACTGTCTATTAGGATTTTGATCGGGTGGTGGATATGAATGGCATAAACCTCAAAGGAAGAGAGGTTACCAAGTGATGGAAGAAGGGGGAGAACCTGGAAGTGACAGTGGGGAACAAGGGGTGCTACAACCACCCTGTCTTGACTAGGGAGCTGTTTGAAGAATGAGTGATGAGGTATAGCTGGTGCTGGAGAGGGTGGCCAGGGAAGCTGTGTCATCAGGGAAAAGCTAGGCTTCAGTAAGAGCTAGTAGATGGATAGAGTGGGAGAGAGAAGATTTAAGAGGAAGGGAAGTTCGAGCCCAGGCATTCCAGAGAGTGCAATGGGTGGCGTTGGGTTCGAACTTTGGAATGGAAGAGTTGAGGGGGATGGAAATAAGAAATCAGGTAGTAAGAGGTGTGGAATGAGGTTTGGAAGGTGATTTATAGGAAAACTAACCATATTCCCAAAAAAAAAAGGAAAAAAGTCAAGAAAAAGAAAGAAGAAAAAAATTTCCTTCAGTCTTCACTTTAAGTCCATCCATTCTCTATCTGGAGGTAGATGTTATTTTGTTCATCAGAGTCCTTTGCAGCTGTGGGTGGGTCATTTTGCTGATCAGTTACTAAGTCTTTTACAGTTGATTATCTCTACAATATTGCTGTTATTATATAAATTGTTCCAATTCTGCTCTCTTCACTTTGCATCAGTTCATATAAATTTTCCCAGGTTTTTTTTTTAATTTTTATGAAACCATCTTCTTCATTATTTTATTTAAACCTTTACCTTCTACTATGGAGTAGAAATGCAAAAGCAAAACATATGACATCACTTATCACATGTATATATGGCTGTGTAATTTGGGGCTTGGGCTTTAAAGGATTGCTCTATAGCAAAAATGAATAATATGCAAATAGGTATCAAGTGATAACATTTGTATAACCCAGTGGAATTGCTTGTCAGCTCTGGAAGGGAAGAGGGAAGAGAGGAGGGAAAGAATAAACATGGAAAAAATATTAAAAAAAAAACACCTTACCTTCTATCTAAGTATCAATTCTAAGACAGAAGAGCAGTAAGGACTCAGAAAATGGGATTATAAGTGACTTGTCCAGGGTCACAGAGCTAGATAGTGTCTGGGGCCACATTTGAACCCAGGACCTCTCAACTCCAGGCCTTGTTCTCTGTCCTCTGTGCTACCTAGCTGCCTCTCCTCATCATTTTTTTTACACCATAATAGTATGCCATCACATTCATATACCATAACTTGTTGTTATTATTAATTGCTTGTTAAACTGTTCTTGAATCTATCTTTAATTCAAATGCAGGATTCAAACCAGGCCATAGAGGGGAACAGTTCTCTTCATCAGGTTGTCTTTTAATATATTGATTTAATATATTGATAAGATAAAGTCTTTTTTAGGGCCTTTCTTCTATTGTTTATCTGATGTATCATATATACAAACATGCATACACATACATGTATACATACATATATGTAGTTTGTATGTAATTGTCTAAAAGTCATCTCCCCCATTAGACCACACTTCGACATTTAATAAATGTTTGCTGATGACTTCTGACTTCATTAGGAGTTAATTTTGATGAATGGTTTGGGGGATCCAGAGTCAAGCCTAACTAATGCTTAGACTACTTGGGTTTGCATTCTGGATCTTACACTTATAGCTGGGATGCTGGACAAAATATGTAAGTTCTCTGAGCTATGAGTTTTCTTAGCTATAAAATGGGGGTGATATTTTCCCTACAGCCTCACAGGGTTGTTGGGATGAAGAGTGTTTTGGACACTCTTGGGGGCTATAGACAAGTGAGCTATTGTTATTAATAATCAAATAATGCATCTACAGAATTGTGGGCTCTGTGGCTTTGGGTAAGTGCTAACTTCTCTGGGCCTCAGTTTCTTCATCTGTAAAATGAGGGCGTTGGACTAGATGGCCTCTGAGGTGTCTCCCAGCTCTAAGGCTATGAACCCATCTTTCATATGATGTTTTAGATCGCTAGTCTCTTCAGCATCCTCTATGAGACAGGGAGTTTTATTTTATTACTCCCATTTTGCAAATGAAAAAACGGAGGTCTAAAGGGATTATGTTCCTCCTCTGAACTACAGCTCTTATTCTGCTCATGCTTAAGTCTTGCCACCAGAGCTGTAAGGCCCATGGAGGCAGGGCGTGTGCTTTACTCGTCTTTGTAAGGCCTAAAATGTACTTCCACAGGAGACCTCATTCTTAGGTACTCGAATTCCTGATGAATGACTCAGTCCTAAGTTTGGGCCCATAATTTCTTTGCTGCTGGTAACTGTTGGCTGCTGGTAAATGCTAAGGTCTTTTTTTTTCTTCTTTTTTCTAGAATTAGATTCACAGAGCTGGCAGGAGCCTTGAGAAGTCCTTAACCACCTTCCCTAATTCCTTCCCTTCATTCCAGGCTGAATTTAAACTATTCTAGGAAGATAAGTATTAATGTTTTCCATAAATATTTATTTGATTATTTAAATTTTGATATTTAAATAGTTACTAAAATTAAAGTTATTATTATATATTTTATATGTATATTATATGTTATTATTATTTATAATTTTAATTTTTGACATTTTAATTTAAATTCAATTTATTCTCTGTCTTAGAATCGATATTGTGTATTGGTTCCAAGGTAGAAGAGTGATAACTGCTAGTGTGTGTGTGTGTGTGTGTGTGTGTGTGTGTGTGTGTGAAATGATTTGCCCAGTGTCATACAACTAGGAAATATCTGGTGTCACATTTGAACCCAGGACCTCCAGGCTCTTATTTAACTGAACTAACCTAGCTACTTCTCCACAAATATGTATTAAAGTATATCTAATGCCTTAAGGGGAAAAATACAAAATAAACTAAGACTTGGGTTTTGCCCTTTAGCCGTTTACAAAGCTAAGTACTAGGTAAAAGGCACATGTACAGATGGATATAATGAGAAAGCCATAGGGCGATAGGGCGTCTTGTGGTAAAGGTCAAGGTCAATGGCCTTGGATTCAAGTCCAGACTCTGATTCCCAGTGACTTGGGAATTCTGGACAAATCACACCATTCTCAGGGCTTGTCCTCCTCTCTCCCGAATTGATGCTTTGAGGTTTTCTCGTCTGTAAACTAGAGATCATAACAACCTTCTCCCAACCTCAAAGGGCTATTGTGAAGGAAGCGTTTTGGTAAACTTTATAGTGCGATCAAAATGGAGGTTCCTGTCATGGAAATCAGAATAAGATACAGACACCAGAGTGCCATGAGATCAGATGAAGGCAGGGTCACTTCTTCCTGGCAGCATCAAGGGAGATTTCATAAAGGAGGAAGTATTTACTTAAATGCTCTAAATAAATGAAAGTGGGGCTGAGATTGGAAGAAGAAAGAGGGTAAACACACAGAACGTGTTAGACAAGGTGATGGAGAGAGCACTGAGTCTGGAGTCAGGAAGGTCTGAATTCACATCTAATCTCAGGTCCTAGCTTGGGATCCTAGGCAAATCATTTAACTTCTGTCTGCCTCAACTGTCAAATGGAAATAACAATAACGCCAACTTTCCAGAGTTATAATCATATATGTAAAATACTGGTGAATTGAAGGCCCTTAATAATTAAAAAAAAATTATATAAGCCCTTAATAAGAAAGAAAATAAAAAAATTATAAGCCCTTAATAAGAAATAAAATAATAAATAAAATTTTAAAATTGTAAGCCCTTAATAATGAATAAAATAAAAAATTGTAAGCCCTTAATAAGAAATAAAATAATAAATAAAATTTTAAAAATTGTAAGCCCTTAGTAATGAATAAAATAAAAAATTGTAAGCCCTTAATAAAAAATAAAATAATAAATAAAATTTTAAAAATTGTAAGCTCTTCCCCTTAATAATAAATAAAATAAAAAATTATAAGCCCTTAATAAGAAATAAAATAATAAATAAAATTTAAAGATTATAAGCCCTTAATAATAAATACAATAAAAAAATTGTAAGCCCTTAATAAGAAATAAAATAATAAATAAAATTTTAAAAATTGTAAGCCCTTAATAATGAATAAAATAAAAAATTGTAAGCTGGGGGCAATTTAAACCATAGCTTAATAGAAATAAAATAAAAAAATTATAAGCCCTTAATAAGAAATAAAAATTTAAAGATTGTAAGCCCTTTATAATAAATAAAATAAAACATTGTAAGCCAGGGGCAGCTGGGTAGCTCAGTAAGATTGAGAGCCAGGCCTAGAAACTGGAGGTCCTGGATTCAAATCTGACCTCAGGCACTTCCCAGCTGTATGACCCTGGGCAAGTCACTTGACCCCCATTGCCTAGCCCTTACCACTCTTCTACCTTGGAACCAATATTGATTCCAAGACAGAAGGTAAGGGTTTAAACAAAAATTTAAGTCCTTAATAATAAATAAAATTTTAAAAATGGTAGGCCCTTAGTAATAAAAAAAAAAAGTCATTTTTATTTTTTTAAGGCAGGAAAGAATGGGAATTATTAGGGGAAAGGTGAGTAATTCATTTTAGTTGGAATATAAAGTATGAATGAGGAGAATCGAGTGAAATGCGATTGGAAGGCATGAAGATGGAGAGCTTTAGCCAAGCTAAGGAGTTTTTTATATATTATATTTAGTTTGTGGGGGCCGGGCCACTGAGAGGTTTTGAGCAGAGTACCAAAGCAATCAGAACAGTGTATTAAGAAACTAACTGGCAGTTTTAGCTAGTATCTATGGCATTGTATTAACTAGCTCTTCAGAAAAGATTCCATAGTCTCCCCTTGCCACTCATTGTAATGGTTTATCACTCCAGCTAACACAAACACTTCTCATTCTTCTGTATAAGCCTGTTGAGCAACCCTCAGTGGAGATGGTGAATGGGAGTGTTTTGCAGAAATGAATAGCTCTTTCGTGACATCCCTCATGCCAACACGTGGATGTGATTACTCTCCCTTCGTGTGCCAACTGGACAATTCACTTATTAATGTCAGCAAAATTAGACACATGCTTGTCTGGCACAATCCCACAGCAGATGCCATGGCCAGGAATTAAGGGCCATTGGGAACATGGGCCATTTTGACAGATGCAGCAAGTTGGCCTGGCTTAACCACAGCTTAATAGAGGAATTAGAAATGAAATTTAGCATTCATTCATTCATTCATTCATTCATTCATTCATTTATTCAGAATGCCAGGGTTGGAAGGAAGAGATCTTAAAACAGAATACAGAATGCCAGAGCCAGAAGGTCCTTAGAGTCCAAGCAGTCCCAAAGTCTCATTTAACAGATAAGGAAGCCAAGATCCACAGAGGGGAAGAGAGCTGCTAATTTCATAGAGCTAGAAAGTGGCAATCAGGTACTTTGAAGGGCTTATTCTCCAGGGGCAGGAGGACCAGTTCTGAGCAAGAATGTAGACTCTCAGGACATTAGGGATTGGAATTTGATGTGGGGAAGAGATTGAAATCGAACCCTGGAAAGCTAAAAGATTCTCCATGCTATCATTCATCCACTGTTTGCTCCCTGTAGAGGTTTATTAACCCAAATTGTTGGGCTAGATGAGACCCTGAAGAGGCAGCAGAGTGGAGTAAAAAGAGGAAGGAAAGACTAAAGCATTTATTAAGTACCTACTAGGTGCCAGGCTTTATGCTAAATGTTTTGCAAGTATCTCATTTAATTCCTGCAACTACCCTGGGAGGTAGATACCATCCCCATTTTACAGCTGAGGAAAGTGAGACAAAGAGAGGTTAAGTGATTTGTCCAGAGTTACACAACTAGTAAGTAGCTGAGGCTAGATTTGACTTTGTCTTACTAACTCCAGACCTAGTGCTCTGACCCTTCCACCCCCTACTAAAATACATATCATCAGACCTGGGCTCTCATCTTGGTGGAGACATGTTGTGACTTTAGAAAAGTTTCTGAGCCTTGGTTTCTCCATCTGTAACAATTAGATTAAAATACCTGTTCTTCATGAGGTCTCTATTAGGATCAAGTAAGAGGCAATGTGTCTTAGGAGAAAGATCATAAGATGAAGGCATCTAGGCAGCTCAATGGAGTGAGAGCCAGGCCTTGAGACAGGAGATAATGGATTCAAATTTCGCCTTAATCACTTCCTAGCTGTGTGACCCTGGGCAAGTCACTTAACCTCCATTGCCTAGCTCTTACCACTCTTCTGCCTTAGAAACAATATACAGTATTGATCCTAAGATAGAAGGTAAGGATTTTGTGAAAGAAAGAAAGAAAGAAAGAAAGAAAGAAAGAAAGAAAGAAAGAAAAGAAAGAAAGAAAGAAAGAAAGAAAGAAAGAAAGAAAGAAAGAAAGAAAGAAAGAAAGAAAGAAAGAAAGAAAGAAAGAAAGAAAGAAAGAAAGAAAGAAAGGAAGGAAGGAAGGAAGAAGAAGGAAGGAAGGAAGGAAGGAAGGAAGGAAGGAAGGAAGGAAGAAGGAAGGAAGGAAGGAAGGAAGGAAGGAAGAAGAAAGAAAGAAAGAAGAGAAAGAAAGAAAGAAAGAAAGAAAGAAAGAAAGAAAGAAAGAAAGAAAGAAAGGAAGAAGGAAGAAAGAAAGAAAGAAAGAAGAAGAAAGAAAGAAAGAAGAAAGAAAGAAAGAAAGAAAGAAAGAAAGAAGGAAGGAAGGAAGGAAGGAAGGAAGGAAGGAAGGAAGGAAGGAAGGAAGGAAGAAAAGAAAGGAAGGAAGGAAGGAAGGAAGGAAGGAAGGAAGGGAGGGAGGGAAGGAGGGAGGGAGGGAGGAAGGAAGGGAGGGAGGGAGGGAGGGAGGGAGGGAGGGAGGGAGGAAGGAAGGAAGGAAGGAAGGAAGGAAGGAAGGAAGGAAGGAAGGAAGGAAGGAAGGAAGGAAGGAAGGAAGGAAGAGCATTAGACTGAGAATTAGAAGACTAGAGTTTAAGGTTTGGTTCTACCATTGTATGACCTTGGATAACTCATATCCCCTCCTTGGAGCTTGCTTTTCTCTTCTATAAAATGAGAGATTGGCTTGGTATAGCAAGCATTGGCCCTGGAATGAGAGGACCTGAGTTCAAGAATCACTTTTGATACTACCCTTGTCCCCTTGGACAAGTTACTTAGTCATTCTGAACCTTAATTTCCTCATTTGTCAGACAAGAAGGCTGGACTAGATGACCTCTGAGACCATGCCCAGCTCCTCTGGATTAAAAGACTCTGGTTCAGATGGTCTCTTCCAGCTTGATAAATGCCTAAAAGGGAAGGGACTGGACTGTGATTTAATTGGTATAGAGAACTCCTTGGCCAGCAAACTCCCAATCCACCCCACTGTCCCATTGGTACTTTACAATAGAGAAAATTGCTGGAGCAACAAGAGGTTAAATAACTTACTAGTGTGTAAGAAGCATCACTTGAACTCAGGCCTTTCTGGTTTCCAGAACAGCCTTCTGTCCCCTCTCTCTACCACCTTGACTCTTATGACATGAATGCCACAATATTTACAGAGGTAGAAAGTGCTCTGCATAGAAGTCACAGAACACTGAAGCTAGAATCGATATTAGAAGTCATCTAGGGCATCTAGGAAACACAGTGGACAGAGTCCTGAGTTCAAATCTGTCCTCAGACACTTCCTCGATGGGTGACCCTAGGCAAGTCACTTAACCCCCATTGCCCAGCCCTTGCTGCTGTTCTGTCTTAGAACTCATGATAAACCAGAAGGTAAGGGTTTAAAAAAAAAAATCCCAATCCAGCCCTTCTATTTCACAGAGGAGGAAATCGGTCCAGGCGAAATGAAAGGATTTGTGTTGGTCACCGAGCAAACGTGTATGAAGAATCGTGATTACTTGACTCAATTGCCTGCTTTTCAGAACACAGGTAGAGCCCACGGTGTGGGCACCTGGGCACCAAGTGAAGCAGAGCAAAATCAAGGCAGCTCCGCAGATGGGGAGGCGGGTGACAGCTGTCCCCCGAGAACTTCCAGTGCGTCAGAGACAGGATGAGCCCCCCCCTGGGCGCTGCGTCAGTCCTGCTGGGCCCCCGAGCCCCGCTCCGCTCCGTAGAAATGTTCCCTAGTTCCGGGACATAAAGAGGTGGGAATGAAGATGAATTTACTGCAAGCCGCAAGCTTCACGGGCTCCCTGGTTGCCAGCTACAGTTCTCTATGGAAACTGACGGCTGGCATCCGAGGCATTAGTCACCCGCCCCCTCCGCATCCAGAAAGTGTCACTCTGGGCGTCAAACCCCAGAAACAAAGGACCAATGGCTTCGCCTCGCCTCCGTCCGCCCTCCTGGGCTGCTTATTAGCAAGATCTGGCTCTTCATAAAAAGACGCGCTCCCCTTCCCAGGGGAAGCAGGACTCTGATCTGGGCTGTCAGGGGAAGCTGCAAGAACAGCCCTAATCTTTTTTTGGAAAAAAAATCAATGAGGCTGAGAGAGGCACCGTAAGAACTCAAATAAAAAGTCCCCGGCAATTTGGGGCCCCTTTCTTCAGGTCCCCAGCGTCTAGAAATGCTCCTTTATTGAGGCGCGAAATGCTAAGAAAAAACCCAAATAACACATACGGCAATAACGGCGGGGAGGAGAGATCCGCCCCAACCAGGGAGAGCAATAGCGTTTGCTCTGGGTTGGAGACCGCAGTTTATTCAAATCTATCCCTTCCTGCATTTATGGGAGATTAGAGTCGGGAGGGCCTTAGAGACCCTCTAATCCGACCCCTTTCTTCCATGGAGAAATTGAGGCCCAGAGAGGGAAATGGTTTGTCTGAGGTCGGAGAAATGTAAGTGATCAAGTCAGGACCCCACACCAGATTTGTCTGGTGTTTAAAGGTCTGATCCCATGCTATTCCGTCCTGATTTCTGTGTAGTAGGGCCTGGGGAGTCAGAAGACCTGGGTTCGAGGCTTTGTCACTTACTCAGTGACTTTGGGCTAAATCTGAATTTTAGCTTCCTCATTTGTGTATCAAAGGCCCCCTAGAGTTCCTTTTTTACATCAAAAGCCAGA